>NC_092333.1:723620000-723835000 GCF_046630445.1 Rutidosis leptorrhynchoides
AAAAGTTTGTATTTTATTTTAGTTACAAAAACTAATAGGTAGTTTTTTTTTTAAAAAAAATAAGTTTTTATTTATTTTATATAAATATTCTATATAAATTAAAAACAGAAATATATATATATATATATATATATATATATATATATATATATATATATATATATATATATATATATATATATATATATATATATATATATATATATATATATATATATATATATATATATATATATATATATATATAAAGTATTCGGGCTACACTGTAGCAGCCCAATTTGTGATCTGAATATATGGGCCATGCGATCGCATGAACCCGAAGGCTAAAACTCATGCGACCGCATGAGACGATCTGACACGCCTGATACCTCTGCCGACAGCATTAATTACGGGGTATTATTAATAATTATTATTAATCAACCCTAATTAGGGTTTAGTTTTATATTAATTAATTTTAGTTTTATTTATTTTATATTTTTAAGTTATAATTAGTTTTAATAAATATATAAACTTAATACTTTTATAAAATAAATAATATAAAAATTATATTTTTATAAAAATTATATTTTTATAACTTTAAGCTTATTTTTATTTTTATATCTTTTTAATCGTTTATTCGTAATAATTGTATTTTTTTTCGTTCGTAATTAGTTTTAAGATTAGTATTTTGCCGTAGTTATTTTTATTTCTAGATTTTTAGGCTTTGCCGTAAAATTTCTTAAGTGTTTTTTCTTTAGATTAAGATTTAGGCGCGTTAGAATTTTACGACATCGCTTATCGCTTTAATATTTTATAAATTTTAGTACTTTTTAAGTTATTGCCGTGTTGGATATAGAATTCCTTTAAGCTTTAATACCTTTAGACGCAACTTTTAGATTTTTAAATTTTGACGCTTTACTATCTTTTTATTATTTTTCGACGCTTTTTTTTTACCTTTTATTTTTCGACGTTTTTCGACGCGCTCTTTTTCTTTCTTATTTCTCGACGCTCTAGTTTTTAGGACATAGAATTTTCTAATTCTTCTCTAAAATTTCTTTAAACTTCAACGAAAAATTATTTTAAGCAGTTAAATTGATAAACATCCAAAATTTTTTGGTTCGTAGTAAAAGTTGGATTTGTTAGTGGCGAGTTGTGGGCTTCCGATTTAAAGGGTCCTGGCTACGTGCTGCATCTATTGGCTATTCGAAACGTGGGCAAAATCAGAAAAGTCTATTATTTTGATAACTTATATAATTTTTATCTTTTATAACTAATAGGATATTCAGTGAATGCACCGAACAAAACGTTCACCACCTTTTATACGTTCACCACCTGTAACTCGATCAAGAAATCTAGCCAATATTATCGCTGTTGATTTTTCTTTAAAATCGTCATCTAGTCGACCAAGTACTCCAATTCAAATTTCTGATAATCCATTTTTTGAACCCGACCTCACAATTGAGAATTTGGAGGATATTCAGGGACAATTCAGAGATCCTGAACCACTAATCATTCCTCCTTAACCACAAATCACTCATCCAGAGATTGTCGGGGAAGAAACCATTAAGTCAGAATCCTCAAGTGATTCAGATTTAACAAATTCAATCATGGAGAATCTGGAACCTCTAAGTATGGAAGACCGAATGAGGGCTAAACGCACTGGCCAAGGTCATGCAATTACTCAACCAGACATTAATGCGCCAGATTATGAAATCAAAGGACAAATCCTACACATGGTAACTAATCAATGCCAATTTAGTGGTGCACCGAAGGAAGATCCAAACGAACATCTTCGTACCTTTAATAGGATTTGTACTCTATTTAAAATTCGAGAAGTGGAGGATGAACAGATCTATCTCATGTTATTTCCCTGGACTTTAAAGGGAGAAGCCAAAAGATTGGTTAGAATCGTTACCTGAAGGGGCGATTGATACATGGGACGTTTTAGTTGAAAAATTTCTTAAACAATTCTTTCCGGCATCTAAAGTCGTGAGACTTCAAGGAGAAATTGTTACGTTCACGCAAAAGCCAAATGAAACTCTATATGAGGCGTGGACAAGATTTGAAAAGTTGTTGAGAGGATGTCCGCAACATGGTTTAGACACTTATCAAATAGTACAAATATTCTACCAAGGATGCGACATCACTATAAGAAAAGACATCGATATAGCAGCTGGTGGTTCCATTATGAAGAAAACTGCAACTGAAGCTTACAAAATTATTGATAACACTGCTTCCCACTCACATGAGTGGCACCAAGAAAAAGATATCGTTAGATCATCTAAAGCGGCTAGAGCCGATTTTAGCCTTGACTTCGATTCCATTTCCGCAAAGATAGATGCTGTCGAGAGACGAATGGAAAAGATGACTAAAGATATTCACTCAATACGAATTAGTTGTGAGCAGTGTGGAGGACCACATTTGACAAAAGATTGTCTCAGTATTGAATAAACAATGGAACAAAGAGAGAATGTTTTATACATTAACCAAAGGCCTGGAAATAATTATCAGAATAATTATCAACCGCCAAGACCAATCTACAATCAAAATCAGAATTATAACCGAAATGTTCCATACAACAACCAACAAGGTCCTAGCAATCAACAAGTATCTAATAATACTTATAATCAGCAAAGGCCAATTTTTCAAAACAAACCACCACAAACCGTTGATAAAAAGCCAAATTTAGAAGATATGATGTCAAAGCTAGTTGAATCTCAAACGCAGTTTTTCACATCTCAGAAACAAACCAATGAACAAAATACTCAAGCATTTAGAAATCAACAAGCTTCAATCCAAAATCTGGAACAAGAAGTAAGCAACCTAGCAAGGTTGATAGGTGAAAGAAAACCGGGGAGTCTACCTAGCGATACAAATGCTAAACCCCAGAATGAAATGGCTAAAGCCATGTGACGACCCGGAGATTTCCGACCAAATTTAAACTTAATCTTTATATGTTTCCGACACGATAAGCAAGGTCTGTAATGTTGAAATCTTAAAAACTTTGAACTGTGTTTAATATATTCATTTGACTTTCGACTAGTTCCGACGATTCACGAACAACAATTTGTAAATAGATACATATATATTAATACGAAAGTTATTAGAATTAAATTGGTAAAATAAAATAATATAAGATATAATAAAATTTATTATTAAAATGAATCTATATATAGATATAAAAGTTTATTGAATATATATTTATGGTTTCGAATTTATTTGACACGATATAACACTCCGTGGAAAAACTATCTGTATTATAATCCAAATGTGTGGCTGCTTACTATTCGACAAGTTGTCAATGTGTTTATTCTTTATAGCCTACTGTTATTATATAGGTACACATGGGTACAGATTAACTGGAAAGGAAATAGATTACTGATCTAGAGCCCACGTTTATATATTTATGTTTATACTATAACTATTCGAACACTTTTTTTTCTCTCCATGATTCCCACTAGCATAATATACATAAGTGAGTTAGGAGCATTATATAGATATAAATGAAATGCAATGATTCAATCCATTATAGTCCCCTATCATGCATATTACTGTATTTGATTGATGAATATGAATTAGGATTGAATTATTCAATTGTTTACTATGTTGATTTGGTTTTTTCTCACTATATCGAATCTTAAGGAGAAAATATAATATATATGTATACCCCATGTCCACTTTCCTTTATTTATTCTGTCTTCTTTATTCAATAGCTAATCAAAATAGATATATATATATATATATATATATATATATATATATATATATATATATAAACATATACAAGATACATCCATGATTAAAAACCCACTTTGTTTCACATCCAATAACATCTTTACTTTATTCTTCCTCTTTTATTTCTCTGCTACCCGATCCAATTATCATTATCATACTTTATATTGTGGTGAACCAAACAAAAAGAATTAAAATCTATTACTACTATCCTATATTTCTGTCAAAATAATCCCATCACCCTAACTTCTTGTTTCTTATTCTTGGTGATCATTATCGACAATCCTCTTCTATCTCCTACGAACAACCGTTGACAACAAATTCCAAACTTTCATCATTCTTGTCGATTACCATCATCTTTCTCAATTAACCATTTAAAACCCTTTAAAGCTATACACTGTTTGCTACTACTTACTTCTAACTTCTGGTTCAAACGAAAACCCAAAACCATCGACACCACCATCTTTAACCATGTAAACTGCCATCTTAAATCATTCTAAATCACCTCAAACTCTGAAACTTCCTGTTACTGTCATATTTTTGTTCCTGCAACAGCTGTCAAACAACATCTACAATCACCAAGGAAGCTAGTTATTTCATTCAAACACTCCGGTTAACATATAGTAAGTGTGATTTTATTGCAAATAAATTAGTTACATAAATTAAGACTGAATAACTAATTCTTCAAAATTCAATACACTGGATACAAACATACAATCTCTCAACTATATACTAATCTGGATAATAAAAGCTATTGTGTAAAACAAAGAACGTTCAAGGACAACAAACTATGAAACAAACAATAAAAATTATTTATTGAATATAATCAATTAGAGTAGAAAACACAAGTACCATCAATGTCTCTAGAACCGATTACCAACTCGTATTCTTCGTAAAGTACGGCTGCCATTTGATCATCATCATCCAACTGTCACTAAACTGCTGCATTCTGTTTAATGGTCTGATCACAACAAATCCTCAAACCCTATAAACACTTTGCTCACTGGTTTATACCTTCAAAGAATACTATCTTAAGCCACCACAACCCTTGTAAACCTCAAACATCACCACCATTTAATTTGTGTTCTGCTGCTGCTATTGAGTTGCTGTCCTAGATGAGAAACAGCCCAAAAACAACACCACTACAAGTTCACTAATCACTGCTACTGCTATCTATTCTGTTCAACTAGTTCTCACCACCAAAACTTTTCATAAACCATCGAACAATACCAAACACACAACTGTAACTTGTTAATTCTTATCTCTTAATGACAAACCATCAATTATTCAACCACTAACCTGTTTTTTGATGTTCAAGTGTACTGCAACTGCTATTACTTTTTTCCTGTTTCGAACGAAATCATCATACCTACGAAGAACCCGATTAATTATTACTCTAATTCGATAAAATAAGAACACATGACATATAAAAAGATTTAAAGAATTTAAGAAAGTATCAATTAATCGATTATCTACTTGATTGAATTAACGGATCTAATACCGGATCGATTGATGACGAATACCGATGATAATGAAGACTGCCTTTGAGGAATCGATAAATTACTAAACCTTGATGATTGTTGCTCGATTGATTTTTGGATTTAGGAATCGAAGAGATCTTGAACCGTATTTCTTTTTTCCTTCCTGAATGCTGGTCATGCTTCCCACGATCTGTTTTCTTGATTAGATTGAGTCACCAACAACACAGATCCATTACTTATTATCAAATTATTATTATTATTATTATTATTATTATTATTATTATTATTATTATTATTATTATTATTATTATTATTATTATTATTATTATTATTATTATTATTATTATTATTACAAACTTTAATGATGATATTATGATATTAATAAATAAGAAGTTAATATAATATGATTATGGAAAAAATTTGATATAATTCTTAATTACAAATATATTTTTAGTATAATTATTATATATGTAAAATTTAATATAATTATGATAACTATATTATTATTATAATCATTTTTAACATTACTATTTTTTTTCTTTCATTATTATTTTAACATTAAAAATTATTATTTTTAAAATTATTATGGTTATTATCATTAATTGTATTACTAATATTACTACTAGTAATTATTATTATTATTACAACAATTATTCTTCATATAAAATATATTATTACAGGTAACATAAAAATAACAAATATTAAAAACAACCATGTTTTAATATATTAACTAACATATTATAATATTTATTAAATTATATATATGTCATATATATAATCTAACATATTAAAAGTATTAATATAATTGTATATAAGAATATTAATATCAATACATAAAAATATATATACACTGTTTGATTTCGATTATGTGTATTAATATATATATATATATATATATATATATATATATATATATATATATATATATATATATATATATATATATATATATATATATAATAATAATATAGGTTCGTGAATCCGAGGCCAACCCTGCATTGTTCAGTTATTCAGTGTCGTCATATGTATTTTTACTACAAAATACAGTATGGTGAGTTTCATTACTCCCTTTTTAAATGCTTTTGCAATATATATTTTTGGGAATGAGAATACATGCGCTTTTATAAATGTTTTACGAAATAGACACAAGTAATCGAAACTACATTATATGGTTGAATGTTCGAAGCCGAATATGCCCCTTTTGCTTGGTAACCTAAGAATTAGTAAACCGATATACTAATTGACGCGAATCCTAAAGATAGATCTATTGGAAATTAATATAGTTTCCTTTATGATGTGATAAAGATATCGCAAAGAGATAATTAATTGCGGACAAGAATCGTTATGATGATATCATCAGAAATATAGAGGATATTTATGATGATATTTTGGAAATTCTAAGTTCAAAAGTTGATGAAGAAAAATTTTCCGCAAGCTTTTAACATGACTTCGGAGCAAGATATTCTCTAAAGAATTCATCGGATCCAGAATTACCTGGATTCTTTGAATATAGGGTTTGGTCCTTGTATTTGTCCTTGGTCTCCTCCATGGTTAGCTCAATTCATTTTTTAGTTCCAAATTTTCTTTTGAGCTTTTCCAACGTACCATTCTTTATTATAAAACTTTTGGCCATTGAGACCATCTACAATTTTGCTGTTTCCTCTGCATTTAATGCAGCCATATTTGAATCATTGGTTATCAATCCGAGATGGTTTCAAGAAATTTCATTTTTAGATGATTAAACGCTGATTGTAATTGTCAACGGATCTAATGGTTGATGAATAGGCGTTGTTGATTTCAAAAGAAATGAACGATAATTTCGGTGGTTTGATGTGATAATTCATCATAGAATACGAATGAATATATATATGAATTTAGTAATCTTTAGGAAGATAACACATGCTAAAGCTTTACTTGGATTCTGATATGTCAAAATTAGAATATGTAATTGAATTTGTACGAAAATGGTTATTCTTTAGTGAACGGATACATATATCTTATGAACGTAAGTAGTATAGTTACCGATTATTGAATCAGAATTGAAGAATGTACAATGCAACATATTAATGTGAGATATAAATATTTCTCGGGTATTACCTACCCGTTAAAATATTTTCACAATTAACAGTTTGTACAAAAGAACTTTAATTACAATCTTTATGGAGATATACGTTCATATATGTATTCTTCAAATATAATATAGATTTAGTGAGTTAATATAATATTAAAATCATTTGATTTGCGGTTGGAACAAGAATAAATAATCTTAAAAACTTGAGAGATTACATAATCGTCGCGAAATATTTCTTTAATGGAGTTATGAATCAATACTTCATCATTCATTGTTATTGATATACCTCGGTATATGATCTTGGTGCTCGTGGAATTCTTGTGAAATTTACAAGACACGAATAATGTTTTCTAAAAAGTTTCGAGTACATCGAAAATGGAAGTGTAAAATCAGAAATGTATTTGAATAATACACTTAATTTATTATGAAATGGAGTTTATTGTGCTGAAGCAGTGATTAACAATCATTAAGTCATTAACGAAGGATGTACATTATAGCATATTAGTGATATGAATTAACCAAGTAGTACATACTAGTTAAGATTTACACGTAATAGCTTAGTACGAAAAGATTTATTATTGTTTCAAACCATATATATATATAAAGTATACATATATAATTCTTCAGGAAGAATGAGTCAATACATCTTAACTCATTATTACTAATATTCCTTGTTATCTATGGGGCGTATGATGTTGATATCCGAGGTACTGAGTGTGATGTTGAGGCGTGAAATGCAGATGTTGTTGTTGGTGATGCTGATGCTGTTGGTGGTGATGCTGATGGTACTGGTTATGCTGCTGGTGCTGCCGCTGGTGTTCGTAGGTTTCGCACCATATTCTCCAGAGCCACCACTCGAGCGCGAAGCTCGTTGACTTCTTCTATTATTCCGGGATGATTGGCGGTTCGGACAAGTGGATGAATAAGATCTAGAATTTTAGATATTATATATTCGTGACTGGATATCCTGGAAATGAGGGTGAAAATAGTGTTCCGAACGGGTTCGCCGGTAAGTGCTTCAGGTTCTTCACCAAGAGGTGAATTTGGTTGGTGGAAGGGATTACCTTCTTCTTGTCTCCATTGATTAAGTTTACTACGAACCCATCCCCAATTCATCTAAAATAGATGATAGCTGATTGGTTCGTTTGTTCCGGTTACGCTGCCATTGGAGCTCGAGGAATCGATTGAGAAATCCATATTATGTGATTTGATTTAGGGTTTGATATGAGATTAGTGTTGAATACTGGATGATATATTCATCTCCTTGAATATGTATATGTAGTAAAAAGATTTCCGTAATTTACGGAGGAAATTTAGGAAAAGTGTTAGACAAAGATTATTGGGATAGATACGATAAGATATAATAAGATATGATGTATCTATACTCTAATAATGGTAGTATGACGTGTTTAGATGATAAGTATGTAATCTGATAATCTTTTGATTAAAGATTTTCAATTCATAATGTCCTATTCAGGTCCAGGGTCTTGAGCTATAGGATCCTTTAAATCAGTAATCCAAACGCTTTCTATTCTATAGTTTCGTAGACGTCATCCGTCAGGAAAATTCAATGATCAAAACAACAAGAAAGCAAAGAAAGTAATGAATATGAATAGTGATGACATTATAATGTCTTTGAGATTCTCGATAACTCAATAACATTTTCTGGTTCGCAAACCGATGCATAAAGGCATAAGGCATATAGGTACGTGCTATAACAGGGAGTTATATACGTTTAAGTATGAATAGTAACAAATATAGAAGTTTCAAAATTCATGGATAATATTTCATGTAATACATATGTAATACACAAACCATGATAGATGACTTAGGAATGTCAAGAATTTCAGAAATCGTAGTGTCACATTTAAACACGGTGGCGTAATTGGATAGTACTTAGAAAAGTGAACAGAGTTCTTAGATTGACTTGGCATTCTAAGATAAGTAAAGTTTCTAAAGTATAGTGTAGCATTTAACAATTAAAGGCAACAATTAAAGGCACTATAGTCAAGGAAAGTTGTAGTCCTACATTGCTAAGGTACCTAATTGTATAAAGCACACTTAAAATGCAATCCTGGTTCTCTACAACAGCACTGCTCTGATACCAATTGAAATACAGTGGGGACAACCACCGTCCCACCCAGTGCCTTCCCAGCTAACTGCCTGGTGACCACTGAGTGTACCTCAGATACTGATTTTAAGGCCTGCCTCTCGACTACTGCCAACCCTCGTAAGGGATTGCAAGGAGTAAGAGCCAATGCTTTGTCACAGGTAACACTGTGAGAACCTCCTTTACGACTAATCCGCCACACATGGACGGCGTTATACCAGCTCTGATACCAATCTGTCACACCCCCAAAATGGACCAGGGGTAATTGTGACCAATCATATCATAACACAGTTGTATAAGCGAGAACGACTCTAAATGAGACGTTTTATTTATTAAATAAATAGCGGAAGCATTATTCAAAGTTTTACATCATAAGAGTACAGTAAATGGAAAATATCTTAAACAAAATGATAAATATGAATGATGGACTCCATGGAAGAAGCAAAGCATACATCAATCATCTAGTAGCAAGTAGCAGCTAGCTCAATCATCACCTGAGACAAAACACGCTTAAAGTGTCAACCAAAAAGTTTGAGTGAAATTCATAGGTTTATAAATAATATCCAAAGTTTTAGACCACAAGATTTAGTTTAAAGTTGATTGATATAGAAATATCAATCTAAAAGTGTTGTTGTATTTTGTAATATCGCTACTAAACAAGTTTACCCTATGACACCTTGTACTGTCAGTGTCGTGGAATCATTATTATGTAACCAAAGATCAACGGTCGAATGGTTAGAGATGTTACTCTCTACTCACAATAATTAAGTTTGCATTTAAATGTAGCAATTAACGATATTACGGTAGGGATTTAGCATGAATCAAAGCATGACAGCATAGTTAACAATTTAGTACTTGCGTCTAAGCGTAAAACAGTTATAAAGCAAGCATGTGTCTCACCCCAAAAGTTGTAAAACAGTTATGAAACAGTAAAAAGTGGGGCTATGAAGTTCACCTTAGTAGCACACGAAAGAATTGAACTGAAGGACGTGACCGAGATCTCAACCTAGAGATAGAATGTATGATCAGACATTGCCTAACAGACAATAGTATATAGTACTATATTGATAGTAATGGTTTACTAAAGAATTTCCATTTTCGGAAGGTTACTATTTATGGAAAGTTTCCACTTATAGTAATTTTCCAATTTTAGAAAGTTCGGGTTAATCTTTAGCAAGATGTTGTACAACTCTACTCAAACTTCGTTGCTATCAAATAAGTCAGGAATGACCAGATGTAACCAGGGGCCCAGGATTCTTGACCAGAATCTAAGTCATGGCATTCGAGATCCACAAGCTTACCCACAAATGGCAACCTAGACATCATTCACTTACGACCGTGAGTAGCGATGAAGTTCACATGAATTATACATTATCTTTGATTAACCTTCACTTTAGGTGTATACACACAACGAATTATTAATGTACTTAATAATTATATATGTCATAATATAACCTAAGTTTTATTTAATATTTAGTTATTATACCTTAGTATGTCTTATATATATTAAATATAATTACCTTTAAATAAATACCTAAATTACTTCAAAAATAATAGTGTTTTATTAATCGAACATTATTCAAAAAATGTCTAATTAATATATTAAATATCTAAAAATTACATACATAATTTTTATAGTCTTAGTTATTCATATAGATTAGTAGAAAAATTTAAGAAAACATTTTTATTATATTTTTGTATTTATTTTTGTTTTTACCCTTAATGTATTCATAAAACAATTTTAATTCTACATAATTACTAAATAAACCCAAATAATTATTTTTATAATTTTTATAAGTTTCTATCAGTCTAATAACCTGTAGAAAAATATTTAAATTTTTTATTATTTTATTATTTTATATTTATTCTTAATTTACCTTCGAATTACATAATAATAGAGTTTAGTTATATAATAAATACCAATTCGACCCAAGTAATTATTTTTATAATTTTTTTAGATCTATATAAGTTTTAAAAACTCAGAAAAAAATTATATATATTTTATTTTTAGTTAAAAGTATTTATTACGAATTTTACATTATTTTTACGTTTAAACACTACATAATTCATATTTAATTATAAATAATATCCCATAAATTATCAAAATTATTTTTATGCATCATAACACTTATAATACTAATTATAACATATAAACATAATTAATTTTGATTTTTACAAAGAATATACAATAAATATAAATATAAATGACAATATTGAAAAAAATTAATAAAAATAGAAAGTACCTCAAATTTTCTTCAAGATTTTGAGAGAATAACTTAAGTTTTTGTGTTTGGCAAGAAAAAATTAATGAGGAGCTATGTATTTATAGGTAAAAAATGGTTGGTGAAAAGAAAAAAAAATAATAAAACAAAGGTGCCAATTTTGACAAAATAATAAAAACATGTTAAAAATGTTTTTAATAAGTTTTTGTTTTTGAAAATATTTAGTCAAAATTCATGGGCTCATTATTTAATTTATAAAAAAAAATCTTATTTCTTTTTATTTTTATTTTTTTTATAAGCTAAAAATATATATATAATGATTAAAATAACTTATCATTTAATTAATAATTATGTTTCATATAGTTTTAAATATAATACGCATTAATATTAATATTAACTAAAGTTATTTTATATAATTAGTGTAAACTTTAGTTAACAAAAAGTGTCGACTAAAAATAAATATTTGATCAATGTCAAATTTAATTATATATTACGTATGGATAACAACCCTATAGTCAAATTAGTCAATTTAGGTATGGAAATATGAGGGTTGTTATACAAAAGAAATCTTTCGCTGTGCATTTGCTCATTTTAGAGATATTACTTGGAGTCATTCATGACATATTTCAAAAGACATTGCATTCGAGTCGTCGAGTTCATTAAGATTATTACTAAGTCAATTATAGTTGGATGTATTATGAAATGGTATGCATGCCGTCAATTTTCGATGTAATGAAAGTCTGTCTTTTAAAAACGAATGCAACGTTTGTAAAATTGTATCATATATAGGTCAAGTACCTCGCGATGTAACCAACTATTGTGAATCGTTTGTAATCGATATGGACTTCGTTCAGATGGATTAGGATGGGTCCTTTCAGTTGGTATCAGAGTTGTGGTCTTAGCGAACCAGGTCTTGGAATAGTGTGTCTAACTAATAGTTGTTTAGATACATTAGTGAGTCTGGACTTCGGCCGTGTCTACATGTCAAAAGTTTTGCTTATCATTTAGTGTCGAAAAATTATTTTCTTATCATCCTTAAAGTCTAGACACGTCTTACTGCCTCTATTGCATAGACAGTGTATAGATAAATTTATTTCTTAGCGTATCTGTTATTGTTACCTTTACCTGACAGCTTCCGTAGATTCCTCCTTAACTTATGGGATTTTAGTATTATATATGCATATGTAAATTATGTATTGCAGGGTACTAATCTACATCCTATAATCTATTTCTTATCGAAAATACTTCATATGATCGTACGAGATGAATCCCTCAACCAGTTCGAGTCCCTCAGATTTCGATAGCTATTCCGATAGTTACTCCGACAGCTATTCCTATATGGATTTCCCCTCGAGCTCCGAAAGCAGTGTAACCGGAACGAATCAACCAATTAGCCATCATCTATTCTGGATGAATTAGAGATGGGTTCGTAGTTGACTTAATCAATGGAGATGCGAAGAAGACGATCCTTTCCACCAACCAAATTACCCTCTTGACGATGAACCTGAAGCACTTACCGGTGAACCTGTTCGAGACACCATTTTCTCTCTCATTTCCAGAGTATCTCGTCACAATTATATTCTATCCACAATCCTAAACCTTATTCATTCGCTCGTTCTTACCGACAATCATCCTGGAGTAATTGAAGAAGTCAACGAACTTCGCGCTAGGGTAGTGGCTTTGGAGAATATGGTGCAAATGTTACAAACACCAGCAGCAGCACCAGCAGCATAACCAGTACCACCATCATCAATGCCAACAGTACCATTACCCCCTCCAACCACAACCACATCGTAAACCTCACCTTTACAATCTATCCCACGAGCACCCATGTCATACGCTCTGTAGATATCGATGAATACCAATAATAACAAACGATGAAGTATTGATTCATAACTTCATTAAAGAAACCTTCTGCAACGATTATGTAATCTTTAAAGTCTTAGAGATTATGTATTCTAACCCTAACCAGAAATCAGATGAGTGAACCAAAATGATAGAAGGAAGAGTAGAAACCCTGACAAGAATGATGCTTGATTCGCAAGCTAGACTTGTTTTACCAGCAGCATCACAGTACTGTTAACATCACCAGCACATTCAGTGCCATCAGTATCGTTAGAATCAGCAACACCTATAACATCAAAAGCTCCGCCAGTTCAAGAATCACCGTGGACACCATTACGAATCAATAACACATATCTTGTATCAACGAGTTATGAAGTATTAACTCATTGCCACTGAAGAATTTATTTGTATATCTTATATATATAAATTTTTAAACCATAATAAATCTTTCCGTACTAAACTATTATGTGTGAATCTTAACTACTCGGTTAATTCATACTACTAATATGCTATAATATACATCCTTCGACAACGACTTAATCATTGTTAACTACAATCTCTGTTTCAATTTAATGAATTCCATTTCATAATAATCAAGCGTATTATTCAAATATATGTTTGATTTTACACTTTCATTATCAATGTACTCGAAACTTTTCAGATAACATCATTTGTATCTTGCGAAGTTCACAAGAATTCCACGAACACCAACATCACGCAAAGTATAAATTCATAATATTATTGAAGAAATACTCCGTAAAGGTGATGTAATTCCTAAAGTTTTTAGAGATTATGCAATTCTAGTTGCAACCGTAAATCAAATGAGTTTAATATTAACTCATTAAATCTATATTACATCTGAAGAAAATATATATGTAAGTATATTTTCGTAAAGATTGTAATTAAAAATTCTTTTGTACAAACTATTAATGGTGAAAATATTTTAACGGGTAGGTAATACCCGAGGAATACTCAGATTTCACATTAATAAGTTACACTGTACATTCTTCGAAGCGGATTCAATAGTTGTTTACTATCCTACTTACATCCACAGATATACGTATCCGTTCACCGCAGAATAACCATTTTCAGTCAATTTCATATTTGGATTTTGACCTATCAGAATCCAACAAGTGGCATAATGAAGAAAACATTTGACAAAATAAAATTTGTTAGAAACAGACAAATTAACTATGAGGAATTTTGTTAAGAATTCACGCTAACAAAATCCTAGCTAACTATTCCTAGCTAACTGTTAATTCTGTATTACATTTATTTATCGCAATTTATTTATCGTAATTTAATTATCTTAATTTTAATTCTCGCAATTTTATTTATCGTCATTTAATTTCTGTTATTTATTTTACGCACTTTAAATATCGGGACACGTATACAAGGTTTTGACATATCATATCGACACATCTATATATATTATTTGGAATCACCATAGACACTCTATATGCAGTAATGATCGAGTTCTCTATACAGGGTTGAGGTTGATTTTCAAATAATATATATAGTTTGAGTTGTGATCGAGTCTGAGACATGTACACGGGTCACGATACGTATTAATTAATTTGAATATTATATATTAAACTATATATGAATATATGAATTATTGGACTGTTAACTGTGGACTATCGACTGTGGACTAATAATATTGGACAATTAAAATGAATTAAAATATTATTTATAACATATGAAACTAAACAATTGTTCAAGTTTGCCACTTGATTTCATCTTAAATCTCATTTGTATCTTGACGATTACAATCTGCGTTCAAACCTTTCATGATTCTTGAAAACACCTTAATCGAGAGGATGAACCAACCGCACTTCATCTACGTAAAAAGAGATTGATGCATATAGTTATGCACTTGAAAACACTCGGAACTTGAGTAAATGTTTAACACGTATCTTTATTAGCTCCTTTGGCGTTGTTATTACCGAAAATCACTTTGCAAACCATTTCCAAAGTAGCCAATTTTGTCACAGCTTCAGCAAATCAATTTTGACTTTTCATTCGAATGAACTCTACTATAACCTTGATGTATACGATTTCCCTTTCGTCATCGTTACCGAAGAACCATTCATATCTCACCACATTAGCAGTAAACTTACCAGCAACTTCATTACTTATTGGCTTAAGTCTCTCCGAAGAACCATTAAAATTGTTCGTTAAAACCTATTCATATACTCATCCACGTCTTATAACGAGAATTACCATACCAATTATCGGGAATCAGCAAATATGTATTGTGAGTCTCACAACATTTCCACATCAACAGTTATATGTATCCATATAACATTTATCTCTTAGAACTATGATCTTCCATTCTGAAATTCTGAAAAGCAACCAGTCTGCGAATTTATGCTCTGAATATTGAAAAGTTGAATGAAGCAACAAAAACTGTAAACAACCTCAACAGCCAAAACTTGATGATAAAGAATTGTATGTTGGCAAAGCTCAGAAAAAAAAAAGTTTGAAACTGAAAAACTGATTGAGCAAACTACGAAGGAGTCTCTGAACAAATCACAAGGACTAAACTTGTACATTAAGAATCCTGGTGATTCTGTTTCTGATGAAATCTTTAGCGAATACCTTGCTTCTGACTCCAAACTCTTGCGGACAAATTTTCTTCACCATCCTTCGATATTAGAAATTTCAAGATATCATCGTATCTTTCATTATAAATATCCTCCATATTTCTGAAGATATATTCATAACTATTCTTATCTGAAATCATTAATCTCTTCGTGCTATCTGTGTTACATCATATAGAAACTGTTAGTTTCTATATTCTGTAAACTTTTGAGCTTAAAATATGAATGTTATTGAAGTAATGTTGGGAACTGAAGCATGAGTTAGTATAATATAATGACACTTGATCAACGTGATTATATTACAGTAAGTCATGCTGAGTTTCTAATGAAACGTGATGATGGTTCACAGTAGATCATACCATCATCATGTGTCATGTTACATAACTTTTTCATTTTACTTAACTCCTGAACATATCAAGAAAATGTATTCTTGATGGTTCTATCTTCCGTGATGTTGATAAATTTGAAAATCAAATCGTGCTATCACGTTCCTTCTTGCTTAGAATATTATAATCATTCGAAACTTTACATCTACAAATTCTGGACCATTACTCGCTTGACTTGGAATCGAGAAGAGAAAACAAAAGCATAGAGCTTCAAAATATAAGGGAGAATATAAAGCCCGATAACAACACGTAAATTACAAACCGTGTATATCAATGTTTATCGCAACATAAAGACACGGGAGAATTAAAAACACTATAACCCCAAGGGTGAAGTAGAAGAAAGCAGATTCCTCTGGTGGAAGTTGGAAAAGGAGAATGATTGTAGCGATAGTAAGGATAAGGACAAGAATCAGAACTGGATTAAGCATTTTCACAATATTTTAGGAGTAGGAATAGAGGAAGAGAGTATAGGAATGGTGAAAATAATGGAACGAAAGAGTTTAATTTATAATGGAAATATCAGACATAGCAATCGAGGCAGATCATCGCATTTAATTGAAGAGATCTTATTCTCCTTATTCACCGAAGAATCAGATCTCACTTAGATTTCAAAGATTTCTTTAAATCCCTTGAATTCCGGAATTCAACCAAGACAACGTCAAAAGTTAAGACGCACCTTATTTTCTAAATTCAACCATGACTACGTCAAAAGTTAAGATGCACCTTATTTTCTAAATTCAACCCTGACTACGTCAAAAGTTAAGATGCACCTCATTTTCTAAATTCAACCAAGACGACGTTAAAAGTTAAGACGAACCTTATTTTCTAAATTCAACCATGACTAGTCAAAAGTTATGATAAAACTTGTCTTTCTCATTTCACTATTTTGTGATAGCTTCATTCGTACTCTTCGAATAATCGAATTATTTTATCTATATTACTCAATGATGATAAAACTCTAGTAATCAACTCATATTCATCATGAAAACATTTTTATTGTTAGCCATGACCACCTCACTCAAATTTCGGGACGAAATTTCTTTAACGGGTAGGTAATGTGACGACCCGGAGATTTCCGACCAAATTTAAACTTAATATTTATATGTTTCCGACACGATAAACAAGGTCTGTAATGTTGAAATCTTAAAAACTTTGAACTGTGTTTAATATATTCATTTGACTTTCGACGAGTTCCGACGATTCACGAACAACAATTTGTAAATAGATACATATATATTAATACGAAAGTTATTAGAATTAAATTGGTAAAATAAAATAATATAAGATATAATAAAATTTATTATTAAAATGAATCTATATATAGATATAAAAGTTTATTGAATATATATTTATGGTTTCGAATTTATTTGACACGATATAACACTCCGTGGAAAAACTGTCTGTATTCTAATCCAAATGTGTGGCTGCTTACTATTCGACAAGTTGTCAATGTGTTTATTCTTTATAGCCTACTGTTATTATATAGGTATACATGGGTATAGATTAACTGGAAAGGAAATAGATTACTGATCTAGAGCCCACGTTTATATATTTATGTTTATACTATAACTATTCGAACACTTTTTCTTTCTCCATGTTTCCCACTAGCATATTATACACAAGTGAGTTAGGAGCATTATATAGATATAAATGAAATGCAATCATTCAATCCATTATCGTCCACTATCTTGCATATTACGGTATTTGATTGATGAATATGAATTAGGATTGAATTATTCATTTGTTTACTATGTTGTTTTGGTTTCTTCTCGCTATATCGAATCTTAAGGAGAAAATATAATATATATGTATACCCCAAGTCCAATTTCCTTTATTTATTCTGTCTTCTTTATTCAATAGCTAATCAAAATAGATATAGATATATATAAACATATACAAGATACATCCATGATTAAAAACCCACTTTGATTCACATCCAATAACATCTTTACTTTATTCTTCCTCTTTTATTTCTCTGCTACCCGATCCAATTATAATTATCATACTTTATATTGTGGTGAACCAAACAAAAAGAATTACAATCTATTACTACTATCCTATATTTCTGTCAAAATAATCCCATCACCCTAACTTCTTGTTTCTTATTCTTGGTGATCATTATCGACAATCCTCTTCTATCTCCCACGAACAACCGTTGACAACAAATTCCAAACTTTCATCATTCTTGTCGATTACCATCATCTTTCTCAATTAACCATTTAAAACCCTTTAAAGCTATACACTATTTGCTACTACTTACTTCTAACTTCTGGTTCAAACGAAAACCCAAAACCATTGACACCACCATCTTTAACCATGTAAACCGCCATCTTAAATCATTCTAAATCACCTCAAACTCTGAAACTTCCTGTTACTGTCATATTTTTGTTCCTGCAACAGCTGTCAAACAACATCTACAATCACCAAGGAAGCTAGTTATTTCATTCAAACACTCCAGTTAACATATAGTAAGTGTGATTTTATTGCAAATAAATTAGTTACATAAATTAAGACTGAATAACTAATTCTTCAAAATTCAATACACTGGATACAAACATACAATCTCTCAACTATTTACTAATCTGGATAATAAAAGCTATTGTGTAAAACGAAGAACGTTCAAGGACAACAAACTATGAAACAAACAATAAAAATTATTTATTGAATATAATCAATTAGAGTAGAAAACACAAGTACCATCAATGTCTCTGGAACCGATTACCAACTCGTATTCTTCGTAAAGTACGGCTGCCATTTGATCATCATCATCCAACTGTCACTAAACTGATGCATTCTGTTTAATGGTCTGATCACAACAAATCCTCAAACCCTATAAACACTTTGCTCACTGGTTTATACCTTCAAAGAATACTATCTCAAGCCACCACAACCCTTGTAAACCTCAAACATCACCACCATTTAATTTATGTTCTGCTGCTGCTATTGAGTTGCTGTCCCAGATGAGAAACAGCCCAAAAACAACACCACTACAAGTTCACTAATCACTGCTACTGCTATCTATTCTGTTCAACTAGTTCTCACCACCAAAACTTTCCATAAACCATCGAACAATACCAAACATACAACTGTAACTTGTTAATTCTTATCTCTTAATGACAAACCATCAATAATTCAACCACTAACCTGTTTCTTGATGTTCAAGTGTACTGCAACTGCTATTACTTTTTTCCTGTTTCGAACGAAATCATCAAACCTACGAAGAACCCTATTAATTATTACTCTAATTCGATAAAATAAGAACAAAGGACATATAAAAAGATTTAAAGAATTTAAGAAAGTATCAATTAATCGATTATCTACTTGATTGAATTAATGGATCTAATACCGGATCGATTGATGATGAATACCGATGATAATGAAGGCTGCCTTTGAGGAATTGATAAATTACTAAACCTTGATGATTGTTGCTCGATTGATTGTTGGATTTAGGAATCGAAGAGATCTTGAACCGTATATATTTTTTTTCCTTCCTGAATGCTGGTCATGCTTCCCACGATCTGTTTTCTCGATTAGATTGAGTCACCAACAACACAGATCCACTACTTATTATCAAATTATAATAATAATAATAATAATAATAATAATAATTATTATTATTATTATTATTTTTATTATTATTATTATTATTATTATTATTATTACAAACTTTAATAATGATATTATGATATTAATAAATAAGAAGTTAATATAATATGATTATGGAACAAATTTGATATAATTCTTAATTACAAATATATTTTTAGTATAATTATTATATATGTAAAATTTAATATAATTATGATAACTATATTATTATTATAATCATTTTTAACATTACTGTTATTTCTTTTCTTTTTTTTCTTTCATTATTATTTTAACATTAAAAATTATTATTTTAACATTATTATGGTTATTATCATTAATTGTATTACTAATATTACTACTAGTAATTATTATTATTATTACAACAATTATTCTTCATATAAAATATATTATTACAGGTAACATAAAAATAACAAATATTACAAACAACCATGTTTTAATATATTAACTAATATATTATAATATTTATTAAATTATATATATATCATATATATAATATAACCTATTAAAAGTATTAATATAATTGTATATAAGAATATTAATATCAATACATAAAAATATATATACATTGTTTGATTTCGATTATGTGTATTAATATATATATATATAATAATAATATAGGTTCGTGAATTCGAGGCGAACCCTGCATTGTTCAGTTATTCAGTGTCGTCATATGTATTTTTACTACAAAATACAGTATGGTGAGTTTCATTACTCCCCTTTTAAATGCTTTTGCAATATATATTTTTGGGACTGAGAATACATGCGCTTTTATAAATGTTTTACGAAATAGACACAAGTAATCGAAACTACATTATATGGTTGAATGATTGAAGCCGAATATGCCCCTTTTGCTTGGTAACCTAAGAGTTAGTAAACCGATCTACTAATTGACGCGAATCCTAAAGATAGATATATTGGGCCTAACGAACCCCATCCAAAGTACCGGATGCTTTAGTACTTCGAATTAGTTTTTATCATGTCCGAAGGATTTCCCAGAATGATAGGGGATATTCTTATATGCATCTTGTTAATGTCGGTTACCAGGTGTTCAATCCATATGAATGATATTTTTGTCTCTATGCATGGGACGTATATTTATGTGAAATGAAAATCTTGTGGTCTATTAAAATGATGAAACTGAATGTTTATGATAAACTAATGAACTCACCAACCTTTTAGTTGACACTTGAAAGCATGTTTATTCTCAGGTACGAAAGAAATCTTCCGCTGTGCATTTGCTCATTTTAGAGATATTACTTGGAGTCATTCCTGACATATTTCAAAAGACGTTGCATTCGAGTCGTCGAGTTCATTAAGATTATTACTAAGTCAATTATAGTTGGATGTATTATGAAATGGTATGTATGCCATCAATTTTCGATGTAATGAAAGTCTGTCTTTTAAAAACGAATGCAACGTTTGTAAAATTGTATCATATAGAGGTCAAGTACCTCGCGATGTAACCAACTATTGTGAATCGTTTGTAATCGATATGGACTTCGTCCAGATGGATTAGGATGGGTCCTTTCAAGCCATTACCACAAGAAGTGGTATTACACTTAAACCACCTGAAATACCTGTAATTTCTGATGACTCTATTCCTACTCCACAGACACCACAACCTGAGCAAGATAAGGAAACAGAACTGGTAATTGAAAAGGTTAATGAAGATAACACAGTTAAGGCTAAACCTTATGTTAAACCATATCAACAACCACTTCCTTACCCAAGTAAAATGAGAAAAGAAAGACTTGAAGATGAGCAATCCAAATTCTTGGATATGTTTAAACAAATAAATGTAAATCTTCCTTTCATTGATGTAATTTCAGGACTGCCAAGATATGCCAAATTCCTGAAAGATCTAATCACAAATAGAAAGAAAATGGAAGAACTCTCGGCTGTTACTATGAATGCTAATTATTCTGCAGTGCTGTTGAATAAGATACTAGAAAAATTATCTGATCCAGGAAGTTTCACAATTCCATATTTTCTGGGTAGTCTTAGTTCAATAGAAGCATTGGCAGACTTAGGTGCTAGTATAAATTTAATGCCGTATTCACTATACGCTAAACTAGACCTTGGAGAATTGAAACCAACAAGAATAAGCATACAACTAGCCGATCGATCGGTAAAATATCCTAGAGGGATAATGGAGAACATGCTAGTTAAAGTTGGTACTTTAGTATTTCCAGTAGATTTTGTTATTTTAGACATGGAAGAAGATTCTCGAGTTCCTTTCATATTAGGAAGACCATTCTTAAACACGGCTAAAGCAATAATAGATGTGTTCGGTAAGAAACTGACCCTAAGTATAGAGGACGAGAGTGTTACCTTTTCTCTTGATAGAGCCATGCAACAACCGCAATCTGCAGATGATACATGTTATTACATTCAAATTATAGATTCACATGCAGAATTATTAGAAGAATTTCCAGAATTACAAGGAACAGGAGAATGTTCTTTAGGAGAAGGAACTGAACCAATTAATGAAGCTGAAATGTTAGCCACACTCATAGCTAATGAATATGAACCAACAATGGAAGAACTTCAAATGCTAAAAGAGGAAGACAGATATCGATACAAATCATCGATAGAAGAACCACCGACATTAGAGTTAAAGCCACTTCCAAACCATTTGGAATATGCTTATTTACATGGTGAATCTGAATTACCTGTAATAATATCGTCTTCTCTTACTGAAAATGAAAGAAGGTCATAAAACGTATGTGCAACGCCAACGAAGACTAAATCCTAATATGAAAGATGTTATTAAGAAAGAAATTATTAAACCGCTAGATGCAGGTTTAATTTATTCAATCTCTGATAGTCCATGGGTAAGTCCAGTTCAATGCGTACCTAAGAAGGGTGGGATGACTGTCATCACAAATGAAAAAAAATGAGCTTATTCCTACTAAGACTATGTAAGACCCGAATAATTATCTTACTTACTTGTGTATTATGGTGTTCAAGGGTGTGGGTTTTATTGTATATAAATTAAAATGCAAAAGAAACTGTTTCAGTAGGATCGCGCACCGCGCGGGTTTGGGGCGCGCCGCGCCATTTGGCGCTGACATAATCCTTTGTTTTAATTGGTTTAAATGAAGGGTATTTGAGTAATTTCACTTAGGGCCGGATTTGTGAGCCATATTAGCTGGTTTGGATCAGTTTTGGATTATTTTCACATCCATTCATCACTCCCAAACTATTTTAGAGAGAGAGAGAGAGATTCTAGAGAGAGATTTAGGGTTTTGGTGAAGAAGGAGGCCGAATTGATCAAAAGCTCGAGTTCTAAAGTTGTTCCTTTCGTTCCTAGCTACGTTGTGGTGGTATTGGTAAGCTCAAACTCCGAATTTCATCTATTTGATTTGATATTCAAGTTAGGGTTTGAATTAGTTTGATGAAAAACCCTTTTAGATGATGAAATGGGTTTAGTGATGCTAGTAATTGGGTTTATTGTTAATTGTTGGTGAATTTTGGGTTGGTAAACTAATTGGCCATGTTTAGGACTTGAAATTGAGTTTAATCACTTAAGTTAGTGATTATGGAAGTATTGAAACCCATTTAAGGTTATTTGGTTGACTAATTGTGACTTTGGGTCAAATTAGGGTTTGGTGGTGATTATGACCCATTTGGCTATTTAATGAGGTTTATTAACTTAAAATGGATTAAGTTGAAGTATTAAACCGAGTTAAATGTGTTTTGGTGTCAAAACTTGTAAATGGTGAGATTTTGACTTAATGGGTCAAAATTAGGGTTTAAGTGTCAAAATGGGTATGACACGTGTTTAACACTTGAGTTCGGGTTTAATTGGCGTACTAGGACCATTCTCACTTGTGTTAGTGATTATTGGTTAGTTTTGGGCACGGTTTGTGCTTGGAAGTGCATTTGGGTCGAAATTGCACTAAGTGACGAATTGGGTTGATTTGTAAATCCACTCTAAGTGTATTGTTGTAATTGTGATAATGGAATAGGTACTTTCCATTGGCGAGTTGCGGATTACTTGGAAGCATTCTTCAATACTTCAAGGTGAGTGATAATATCCTATGTGCATATGTATGTGTAGGATGGGTGCGGGTCGGGTGAAGTGATTCTCGGCTATAGAGCTCACTTCACATATAGATGGATTTGATGGACTTTTGTATGAGTCCAATTGGCACGGTTGTGCGTTTTGGTTGACCATCTTTGGTGAAGTACGCGTTCGCGTGTACATTATCACACGTGGTTGTGATGTGGTTGATATAACCCCAATGGCGAAGGGTATAATATCGAGAAGTGAATCGCGTATGTATTCGGATTCACGATGACGCGTGTAGTTCGGTCATCTTATCAAAATGAATCTCGTGTAGTTCGGATTCATGGTGACTCGTGTAGTTCGGTCATCTTATTGAGGTAGTAATCTCGTGTGGTTTCTGATTACTAAGGCTCATGTAGTTCGGCCAACCTCGATGTTGTGAAGATAGTAATCTCGTGTGGTTTCGGATTACTAAGGCTCGTGTAGTTCGGCCAATCTTCATTGTGGTATTTGGTTCTCGGTATTGGGTTAAGGTGTTAACCTTGTTCGTTTATATTGGTATATTTTAATGTATTGTTGTGTTGTAGCTAACCCTCCGGGTGTAGCTATTTGGCGTTGTTCACATCGTCGTTGGTGAACTTATATTGTTGTTGTATCTTTAGCTCGTTGCTTAGAGATCGTACGGTATGCTTAGTGTAGTGCCTTATATATGGATGCCTCAGTATGCGGTATTTGTTATTTTGTGGCGTGTCCATTTTATACATATATATGTATGTAGTATATTATCATTCACTAAGCGTCAGCTTACCCTCTCGTTGTTGACTCGTGGCTCGGGTAAGCGCGAGGATTAGAGGACTTGCATAGTTTGCGTAGAAGGCTTGCTTTTGAATTTATTAGGATTGGGTAGCGTATCCCCAATCGCCATGCTCGGCTTTGTTTTGTATTAAAAGTCTTATGGTCGAAAATTGTATTTTGATACTTAAAGGGTAATTTGGGTCGATGTGGGCCCCGCTTCGTAAACTAAATTTTATTAATGGAACGCGCTAGTTTTCATATATTGAACATGCGGTTAAAAGCGTTTTGTCTAAATACGTCGGGAACTAGTCAAACATTTTCGCATTTAAAGACTTTCCGGACAGTCCACTTTGGCGCGCCGCGCGGCCTATATGGCGCGCCGCGCCACATGCTGTTCAGGAATTTTTTTTTTATTTTGCTGTTTTCACGTGGTTTTGTCGTTGGATGGTTTGGGTTGTTACAAGTGGTATCAGAGCATGGTCTAAGGGATTTAGGTGACTTGAGATAGGTGCCTAGACTTAGACTTGTGTGTGCTTAAATTGTTGCGGGACTTGTAGGATTACGGGTCGGAATGGGTTTGGTTAGTGCCTTGGCTACAGGTTGACTAACGTTTATATTAGTAATGCGGATATTATTAATATGTTGTTGTGTTGTGATAATAATTCTCGCGTGTGTTTGTACCGCGTAGAATTTTGGTTGTGTTTGTGTATATCATCGAGCGAGACGGTCGTTGTACTAACGAGTCGATGCGGCATGTGTGCGTAATAAGAACTTGCAAACCTTATTACGGGTGCAAATCGTGTCTAACAAGTGATGTACGATGAGTGTTTAGCAAGATGGGACTGTGTCGTGCGTACGGTTTTACACGTTCGTGGACTAATCGTTTTGCATTCTTTAGAATGACGACGCGAAACGAGACCGAGGCGAATGACGTGGAGTTTAACACTAGGGTTGCGGCCGCCGTTGCGGAGCAAATGGGTGCGTTAGAAGAAAGAATGGAAAGGAGGTATTCCGAACTTCAAAGTAGTGGTGAAATGGAGCGTTATCTTAAGAGCTTCATGAGGACTAAACCCCCGATGTATGACGGAAAGCCGGATCCTTTGGTAAGCACAACTTGGATTTCAGACGACGAAGGGTGTTTTCGTACTATTGATTGCCCTCCCGAGAGAAAGACGAGACTCGCTACGAGTTTGTTGCGGGGTAGGGCAAGGGATTGGTTGGATGGTAAGATTGATCTTGTCGGTGGCGAGACATTTATGGCTTTATCGTGGGACGACTTTAAGGAGGAATTCTTCGAGGAGTTCCGGACTTCGGCCGATTTGTGGGAATTGGGTAATGAGTTGCGAAATTTGCGACAAGGATCTATGGATTTGAGTACTCTCAAGACGAGCTTTATGGCGAAGGCTCGTTTTTGTCCGGAGTATTTGGGGAATGATCGTTTGTTGATGGGGGATTTCTATCGGACCTTGAATGATGACTTGAAAAGTAAAATTAGTCGGGGTCAAGCGAAATCATTTTCAGAATTATTCGACTTGGCTAGAGGTTTCGAGTCGTATTCACGATCGAAAAAGGGTGAACCTTCAAGTGAGCGAAGGGTCGTTTCTTATGGTGCTCCGAGTAAGAGGGCTAAGGGTCCGAGTGTGAGCACGGGTGGTACGCGAGCGGGTATGTCTGATTCTAGTCCGGCTAGATGTTACAATTGTGGCGTGAGGGGTCACAAGTCTTGGGAATGTTCGGTACCAAAGGGTGATGGTATGGTGTGCTTCAATTGCCAAAAAGAAGGACATCGTAAGTCGGAATGTCCCAAGTTAGCGGGGACGGGTGCGGCCAGGAGACGTTAAGTACCCTATGTTGATGTTTGATTGATGGGCGAAGGGCGTAGGACTTGGTGCAACCAAGCATTCCTTAGTATTTGGGAAACGTTTCTACCAAGCCACAGAAATGGTTTTGGTGTTTGGTTGTTAAGCGCGTGTTCGCTTTTATGTTGAAGTGACGAATCATGAGGTTCGTCGGATGGTTGGAACCCTTGAGATCGAGTGTTTTAAATCTCGATGTGTGTTGGTAATGGAGTTTTTATGACGCGACATTAGGTGCCTCTTTTATACCTACTAGCGTGGTGTTCGACTTCGATTGTGTTGCGGTACACTTTTCGTACAAAGTGTTTAAGGGTTGGTTAAAATCCTTCGTGTGCTCAAGGTTGGAGCAAGATGTGGTAATGGGTCGTGTGAGCCCAATTATTAGTAAAGTCTACCTTTGGTAGCATGGTACGGGTGTACGAGATGCGGTTATGGAACGTAATTCCAAGTGGAGGAGTTACACTCCCGCACGGGGAGGTTTTAGTGTGAGATTTCGGACAATGTTTTAGTAAACCGAAACTTGTGTCGGGACCTAGATTTGGTCGATTGTGGTAGAGTACAATTTCGGTTAAATTGTACTTATGATTTTGGATTTGAATTATCACCAAGGTGGTAATGTGGTAAATCTCGTTGAGAGATAATGGACGTGTTTGGCAAGCAAGGTGAAATCCTCCGGTTAAGGGAGGTGTGTGTCGGGTTCTCTTGTGGAGAATTATTGTTTGCTACCTATGTTTGGTATATGTGGTTCTTGCTCGATTATGGTATGGTTGTTTGATGAAGCATGATCTTTAGGGTCCGCTGACTTCATCATGGGAATACGTGATTGGTGGAGCATGACTTTCGGGGTCCGCTGACTTCATCATGAGCGTGGTGTTATATCAGTGAAGCATGATCTTCGGGTCCGCTGACTTCATCCGGTGTTGTGATTGGTGGAGCATGACCTTCGGGGTCCGCTGACTTCATCAAGGGAGTAGTGTTATGTCGGTATGGTGTAACACTATCGAGAAATGCGAGTACCGGTGGGAAATGCGAGTACCATTCCTATGTTGAGATTGTGAATCGCGTGTGGTTTCGGATTCACGATGACGCGTGTGGTTTCGGTCATCTTAACTAAATGAATCTCGTGTAGTTCGGATTCATGGTGACTCGTGTAGTTCGGTCATCTTATTGAGGTAGTAATCTCGTGTGGTTTCAGATTACTAAGGCTCGTGTTCGGCCAACCTCGATGTTGTGGAAGTGAATCTCGTGTAGTTCGGATTCACAAATGACTCGTGTAGTTTCGGTCATTGTATTGAGGAGTGAGTCTCGTGTAGTTCGGATTCACAAATGACTCGTGTAGTTTGGTCATTCCTCCGGGATTGTGACTCTCGTGTAGTTCGGATTCACTATGGCGCGTGTAGTTCGGCCATTCCCGATTGTTGTTGTGGTAAAGGTGGTGAGTCGCGTGTAGTTCGGATTCACTAGGGCGCAGCTAGCCTTCGTGTCGTGTGATCTATTGGTTGTTTGATACACCAATGGTAGGGTCGTAAGGACCATGTTGCGGGAACTATCGATCGTTTTATACGTCGATGGTGGGGTTGTGAGGACCATGTTGTGGGATTAGTGAGGCGATAGCCGTGTTTCGCTCACATGTTTGTTATGGGTGTGACGATGGTTGATTTCGTACACTTTGGGTTTTGCGTTTCCATAGTCATTTTGGGCGCTATCGGTTCTAGCCTTTGGATTATGATGTTACGGTGGTTGCGTATTGGTCGTATGGCGCACTACAAAGGATGTTTAGTGATTGGTGTAATCCGTAAGGGTTCGTTTGGTTCGGTCTTCATCGTTTCGGGTTGTTGACCTTAGGTCGATATTTGGTTGTTTTTAGCATTGTACTTGGAAAGGGTACACTATAGGGTTGATATCTCGGTTCGAGATTGGTTGAGTTTCCCGATGTGAGGGATTGAGCATGGTTTTAGTGCTCGGATTGTGATTTGTTAAATCGCGTGTGACGATTTTGGTTGATAGAGGTGATTCATTGGGAAGAGTTGCCTAGGAAAGTCGGATTGGGACGTATGTTTGAGGACCGTGGAGTGTGGTCCGTTTGGTTAAGTGACGAGGATCACGAGGACGTGATCGAGTTTAAGTGGGGGAGAGTTGTAAGACCCGAATAATTATGTTACTTACTTGTGTATTATGGTGTTCAAGGGTGTGGGTTTTATTGTATATAAATTAAAATGCAAAAGAAACTGTTTCAGTAGGATCGCGCGCGGCGTGGGTTTGGGGCGCGCCGCGCCATTTGGCGCTGACAGAATCCTTTGTTTTAATTGGTTTAAATGAAGGGTATTTGGGTAATTTCACTTGGGGCCGGATTTGTGAGCCATATTAGCTGGTTTGGATCAGTTTTGGATTATTTTCACATCCATTCATCACTCCCAAACTATTTTAGAGAGAGAGAGATTCTAGAGAGAGATTTAGGGTTTTGGTGAAGAAGGAGGCCGAATTGATCAAAAGCTCGAGTTCTAAAGTTGTTCCTTTCGTTCCTAGCTACGTTGTGGTGGTATTGGTAAGCTCAAACTCCGAATTTCATCTATTTGATTTGATATTCAAGTTAGGGTTTGAATTAGTTTGATGAAAAACCCTTTTAGATGATGAAATGGGTTTAGTGATGCTAGTAATTGGGTTTATTGTTAATTGTTGGTGGATTTTAGGTTGGTGAACTAATTGGCCATGTTTAGGACTTGAAATTGAGTTTAATCACTTAAGTTAGTGATTATGGAAGTATTGAAACCCATTTAAGGTTATTTGGTTGACTAATTGTGACTTTGGGTCAAATTAGGGTTTGGTGGTGATTATGACCCATTTGGCGATTTAATGAGGTTTATAAACTTAAAATGGATTAAGTTCAAGTATTAAACCGAGTTAAATGTGTTTTGGTGTCAAAACTTGTAAATGGTGAGATTTTGACTTAATGGGTCAAAATTAGGGTTTAAGTGTCAAAATGGGTATGACACGTGTTTAACACTTGAGTTCGGGTTTAATTGGCGTACTAGGACCATTCTCACTTGTGTTAGTGATTATTGGTTAGTTTTGGGCACGGTTTGTGCTTGGAAGTGCATTTGGGTCGAAATTGCACTAAGTGACGAATTGGGTTGATTTGTAAATCCACTCTAAGTGTATTGTTGTAATTGTGATAATGGAATAGGTACTTTCCATTGGCGAGTTGCGGATTACTTGGAAACATTCTTCAAGACTTCAAGGTGAGTGATAATATCCTATGTGCATATGTATGTGTAGGATGGGTGCGGTTCGGGTGAAGTGATTCTCGGCTATAGAGCTCACTTCACATATAGATGGATTTGATGGACTTTTGTATGAGTCCAATTGGCACGGTTGTGCGTTTTGGTTGACCATCTTTGGCGAAGTACGCGTTCGCGTGTACATTATCACACGTGGTTGTGATGTGGTTGATATAACCCCAATGGCGAAGGGTATAATATTGAGAAGTGAATCGCGTGTGTATTCGGATTCACGATGACGCGTGTAGTTCGGTCATCTTATCAAAATTAATCTCGTGTAGTTCGGATTCATGGTGACTCGTGTAGTTCGGTCATCTTATTGAGGTAGTAATCTCGTGTGGTTTCGGATTACTAAGGCTCGTGTAGTTCGGCCAACCTCGATGTTGTGAAGATAGTAATCTCGAGTGGTTTCGGATTACTAAGGCTCGTGTAGTTCGGCCAGTCTTCATTGTGGTATTTGGTTCTCGGTATTGGGTTAAGGTGTTAACCTTGTTCGTTTATATTGTTATATTTTAATGTATTGTTGTGTTGTAGGTAACCCTCCGGGTGTAGCTATTTGGCGCTGTTCACATCGTCGTTGGTGAACTTATATTGTTGTTGTATCTTTAGCTCGTTGCTTAGAGATCGTACGGTATGCTTAGTGTAGTGCCTTATATATGGATGCCTCGGTATGCGGTATTTGTTATTTTGTGGCGTGTCCATTTTATACATATATATGTATGTAGTATATTATCATTCACTAAGCGTTAGCTTACCCTCTCGTTGTTGACTCTTTTTATAGATTGCATGCGGATGGTGGCTCGGGTAAGGGCGAGGATTAGAGGACTTGCATAGTTTGCGTAGAAGGCTTGCTTTTGGATTTATTAGGATTGGGTAGCGTATCCCCAATCGCCATTCTCTGCTTTGTTTTGTATTAAAAGTCTTATGGTCGAAAATTGTATTTTGATACTTAAAGGGTAATTTGGGTCGATGTGGGCCCCGCTTCGTAAACTAAATTTTATTAATGGAATGCGCTAGTTTTCATATATTGAACATGCGGTTAAAAGCGTTTTGTCTAAATACGTCGGGAACTAGTCAAACATTTTCGCATTTAAAGACTTTCCGGACAGTCCACTTTGGCGCGCCGCGCGGCCTATATGGCACGCCGCGCCACATGCTGTTCAGGAATTTTTTTTTTATTTTGCTGTTTTCACTTGGTTTTGTCGTTGGATGGTTTGGGTTGTTACAGACTGTAACAGGATGGCGTGTTTGTATTGATTATAGAAAATTAAATGACGCCACCAGAAAAGATCACTTTCCCTTACCTTTCATTGATCAAATGTTGGAAAGATTAGCTGGAAATAGTTACTATTGTTTTCTTGACGGGTTTTCCGGATACTTTCAAATTCCAATAGCACCCGAGGACCAAGAGAAAACCACGTTCACGTGCCCTTATGGTACTTTTGCTTACAAACGCATGCCATTTGGACTTTGCAACGCCCCTGCAACCTTTCAAAGGTGCATGATGGCGATTTTTCACGACATGATAGAAGAATGCATGGAAGTTTTCATGGATGACTTTTCAGTCTTCGGTGATACTTTTGAAACATGTCTAGTTAATCTTGAACGAATGCTTATTAGATGCGAACAATCAAATCTAGTTCTTAATTGGGAGAAATGCCATTTCATGGTTAGAGAAGGCATCGTTCTTGGTCATAAAATTTCCAAGGAAGGAATTGAAGTGGATAGAGCCAAAGTAGATATAATAGCTAAACTTCCACATCCCACCAATGTTAGAGAAGTTAGGAGTTTTCTAGAGCATGCCGGTTTTCACCGACGTTTCATAAAAGATTTTTCTAAAATTGCCACTCCTATGAATAAACTCCTAGAAAAGGATGTTCCATTCATCTTTTCGGATGAATGCATCAAATCTTTTAATATTCTTAAAGAAAAACTCACTAATGCGCCGATCATGATAACTCCAAATTGGAATCTACCATTTGAACTTATGTGCGATGCAAGTGATTTTGCAATGGAAGCCGTTTTAGGTCAAAGGATTGAAAAACGATTTCAACCTATTTATTATGCTAGTAAGACGTTACAAGGAGCACAAACGAATTACACAACTACTGAAAAAGAACTCCTTGCTATTGTCTTTGCTTTTGAAAAATTTCGTTCATATCTCGTTCTAGCTAAAACGGTGGTCTACACCGACCATTCTGCTCTTAGATACCTATTTTCGAAACAAGATGCCAAACCACGATTAATCCGTTGGATCTTACTCCTACAAGAGTTCGATATTGAAATCCGAGATAAAAAGGGAGCAGAAAATCTCGCCGCTGATCATCTTTCTCATCTTGAAAATCCTGAATTAGAAGTTCTAAATGAATCGGCCATACAAGATAACTTTCCTGATGAATATCTTTTGAAGATCGATTATAATGAAATTCCATGGTTTGCAGACTATGCAAACTACTTAGTATGTGAATTCCTTGAAAAAGGGTTGTCGTACCAAAAACGAAAGAAATTCTTTAGTGATATAAAACACTATTTTTGGGAAGATCCACATTTGTTTAAAAGTTGTCATGATGGAATATGACGCTGGATTCTATTGGCCTACAATTTTCAAAGATGCACACATTCTTTGCAAATCCTGTGATGCATGTCAAAGGGCCGGAAAAATAAGTCAACGTGATGAAATGCCACAAAATGTCATTCAAGTATGTGAAGTATTTGAAATTTGGGGTATTGACTTTATGGGTCCATTTCCAAAATCTCATAATAATCTCTACATTCTCGTTGCCATTGATTATGTATCTAAATGGGCAGAAGTACAAGCTCTCCTAACTAACGATGCACGAGTTGTAGTCAACTTTTTAAAACGTCTTTTTGCAAGGTTCGGAACCCCGAAAGCTTTAATAAGTGATCGGGGTACTCATTTTTGTAATAATCAACTTAAGAAAGTTCTCAATAGATATGGAGTAACTCATAAAATCTCAACCGCGTATCATCCACAGACAAGTGGATAAGTTGAAAATACCAACCGAGCATTAAAACGTATTTTAGAGAAAACCGTAGGATCAAATCCGAAGGAATGGTCCATGAAATTGGAGGATGCACTATGGGCTTTTAGAACAGCTTTCAAAACTCCAATTGGAACCACACCTTTTAGACTCGTTTACAGAAAAGCATGTCATCTTCCAGTAGAAATTGAACACAAAGCATTTTGGGCTTTGAAGACATGTAATCTTGATTTACATGAAGCTGGACGTCTACAGTTAAGTCAATTAAACGAATTAGAAGAATTAAGACATGAAGCATACGAAAATTCGAGAAAGAACAAAGAAATGGCATGATAAAAGAATCAGAAGTTCAAAAAAATTTAAAGAAGGAGACATAGTTCTTCTTTTCAATTCACGATTCAAGCTATTTCCTGGAAATTTGAAATCAAGATGGTCTGGACCATTCATAGTCAAAAGAGTTTTCCCATATGGAACAATAGAGTTAATAAATTCAAATGGGATTGAATTTAAAGTTAATGGTCACAGAGTTAAACATTACATACATGATCCAATGGAAGTTGACAACGAAGTTAATCACAATTTCGACACCACAGCTAACTAAGTGTGGGAAGATTCGAATCTTTTTAGGATAATATGTATTTCTGTTAGAGTTAGATACTCTGTTTTCGTGTAGTTTCCGAGAATGGAATCCGAATGGTCTTTCCCTAGCAGACCCTAAAGAACTAGTCTTCTCCCTCCATTCTGAATTTTTATTTTTTTTAGGTTTTACGAGATGAAGAATTCCTTTGATTTGAACCATGGTCTAATGCTACATGCTTTGATTACTAAAAGTAATAATGACACACTCCCGAGTGACCTGGTGTCAGTAATAAGAAGCAGATGTGACGAAGTAAGGAAAGAACTCAGTAAAGATCATTATAAGACACATTTTGGTAAAGGAAAATCAAAATCCGCAACAAAAAGAAGAGCACGACACCTTGAAAGATGTCATAAATGCGGAAAATGGTCACACGAAGGTAAATGTTCCAACAATCAAATATATTCAAATACCGAATTTGTTACTCTATGCAGAGAAGGACTGTTTATATGTTTAGAAGAAAAGATATTGAAGAATCGAGGTTATTCTTATGTAGCTATGGAAAACCAAATCACACGACTCTCCTATAATCAGCTATAATCATGAAATTGTTCAGAAGTTTTTCAAAGAAGGTAAAGATTTCACCCCTAAAACTCTTTAAAATTAAATTTTAGTGTTCTTGAGCTAATTATTATCTAATTTAATTTTGTTAATTTCTAGTGTAATTAGAGTTAAATTGTTAGTATATTATGCATGTATAACCTAGATTGATGCTATTTAACATGATTTGAAGCTAAAAACTTCAAAATTTTTAGAAATCTAGGGTTTGTGTTCTTGAGCAATTTGGAACTTTTTGATATAAACAGGTTATGGCCGATTTTTGTCATGAATTATTGCTAAATTAAGTATTGTAACATGTTTAGGTAGCTAAATGATCCAAACTTTGATCCTAAACATGATTTTTGAGAATTAAAGTAGACTTTTTAGGTCTAAAATTCATGAACTTGATTAAATTGATGTAAACGCCATTTGAAACTTGTTTAATTGCTAGTAATGGTTATTTTGACATGTTATTTGAGTAGAGTGCTTATGAACTTTGTAAACATTTTCATATATGCTTATTTGAAAAAGTGTAGAATTGATAAAAATATGAAAATGAGTATAAGTTTAATATGGATTAAACATGTTATTGTAATTGTTTCAAGTTGTTATTTTGCTAACACTAATGCATATTTGGATGCACAAATTTTGTGTTTAATGTGTTTTGCAGAGATATACCGATACTGATGGTGCATCATCATCATCTAGGCAACCTGCTCCGGAACCTGAACCAGAAATGCAATATGAACAGGAACAACAACAGGAACAACAACAATAACAACCTGATCAACACGTACCATATTATGATTCGCAACAAGAATATGTTAATGCCTACGTACAATTTCCGATTCATCCAATAATAGAACACCCAACGATTCATGAAGAACAGTTGCATCCCAATTTGAGATTTGATCGAAGTTGGAGAGATTACCCGACGTATCAAAGTAACAAATTTAAACTGGTACAGAAAAATATAGAAGTACCGAGGGTAATCGATTGGGAGCCTTTGAAAAGGGTCCAACTAGTTAACTCAGTTAGGCAGCATCTGATCTAAAGGTATGGCAGCTCTTCTTTTCCCGATTGGGAACGTTTATTCGCCATTCGTAGGCCTGTATATAAGGAATGGTGTGTTGAACTTATGAGTACTATATCACTTAATGCGGATGTAGTTAGGTTAGATGATAAAAGTTTTCTTAGATTTTTTACTTGGCCGTAGGATGTACAGGATGTCCATGCTGGACATGGCCAGGGCTTTACAGATTTACACTCCTGGTGAATTACTACTACCCGATTGTACAAATTTGATTTATCATGGGGAGCGGGTAGATAGGAATTTTGATGCGGACGCCGTCTGGAGGCGTATGTCAAATTATAATGTTTTTACGCAGGGAGGAAGACACTCCTATTTTGATATTAACAAAGCAGAGCTGCGTGTTATACATAGATTTTTAGCTAATTCGATTACACAAAGAGGTAAAAACAAGGAGAAGATGACCTTACACGATTTATTTTACCTTAAGTGTATTCGAAACCCTAGAAGCCTTGTTAATATCCCCTACTGTGTTGGTTTTTATCTGTCCAAAATGGTGGCAGGAATACACGACGGGGGAATAATAGGAGGAGGTATTTTTGTTACTCTCATTGGAGAGTATTTGGGTGTAGATAGAGATCAAGGGGGTCCACTGATGGTGTGTAGAGAACAGGTTGACACTTTAGGATTGAAGGTCTATCAGGGTGCAAAGGTATTAAAGAGCAGACGAAATCAGGCAGTACCATATGATGGTCGTCATCCACAGGTAGAGAGAGGTTCAGATGAGGAAATGGAGGAAGCGGATGACATTAGAGATGTCATTAGGGAGGCTATGACTGACGTTTACCAGCGTATAGATGAGGTAGAAATGACAAACGAGGCTAGACATAGTCAGTTCGAGTAGTGGCACGCCGAGAATGTGTACGAGCATTTTAGGCAATGACAACATGATAGATGGCACTATCATCAGCATCAGATCATGAGCCAGCTATCACCTCAGGTACCAAATAACTACGTACCGACCCGACCTGCTTACTATCCTCCACAACAGCCCGATATGCGACCACCATTTACTCTCTACGACCCTAACCAGGCCTATCAGTACACCTATAACCAACCGTGGAACCTGCCCGACGACATGAACTGGAACCCCTATCCAGATTGATATAGTTCCGTTGGTGATTTCTATGATTTTTATCTTTTTATTATTTCTATTTATTTATGTTTAAACATATAATATTGTGATACTTTAATGTAACTTTTAATTTTTTTTATTATGTTGTACTAATATTTCATATTTGATTTGAAAGTGGGATGTTAAGTCCCATTTTAAATTACCATGCATGTTATTATTTGTATGTATGTATATTGTCAATTGTACACAACAGGGTAAAACAGCGCATTTTCAAAGACTGACATTAAGTTCAGCAAAAGCTACTAATTTTGACGACAAAACGAAAAACAAATGTGATGTAACAACAAGATGGAATGAACAAATGATGTGCACCATTTATCATTCAACAAACAAACGCCAATATGTTTGGAAACTTTGGTAAAATTTAATCATTTTTCTACGCTAATCACCCTCAATAATTTAAATTGTACTGATTTCTTGCAAATGAGGGCATTGCAAGATCTTAAGTGTGGGAAGAGGTTAAATTCTTTCGAATTTTTAAAATTTTAAATTTAAACACTTGGTTACCATTAAAAATACTAGTAACGCAGTAGTTGTATTAGAATCTAGTGCTCGCTGATAATAAAGAACAGCCCTAGTCTTATATACTGACTACCCAATTCTAGTAAAATTTTTCAAAATTTTCAATTAAAACTCAAAATCATGTTTATACAAATTTATGAACGATAAAATTAGGTGTTAACACCGAAATTATTGTTACCTCGGAAAGGACATAAATTGAGAAACAACCCAAAATGTTAGAATTCAATTAAAATGGAATAGAGGAAAATAAAAAGGCAAAGAAAGGAAAATAAAAGCCAAGTGTGGGAAAAATTTACCAAGTTATTTAGAACATATGTCACATATTTTTGTACAAATAATTGAAGATACTTTTGTTTTGGACAAAATTAACTGTTTTACCCGGAAAATTGTAATATAAAAGGAAGTAAAGTCTTCTGAGAGAAAAATACACGCGCTTCTTGATTTAGGTCAGGAAGTTGTCGTCCAGACCAGTTGTAGAGTCTACGAAAAACCTTGAAAAGTTTTCTCGAAAATCAGCTGGAAATCCACGGACCTCAGCATCAAACAGGGTCGCCAAGTGGTCAGAATTATCCTAACCATGAGAAGATCTGTCTCGAACAATGGGGGCACCGTGCAAATTAGCTTATAAGACTAATGAATCAGATCTCCACAAAGGATAATCTCCTTAAAGACCAAAAATCAGCTTTTATGACTGATATTACTCAATCCATGAGATTGACCTTAAAGATTGAGAATTTAAACTCATGGAATTCGATGATATCTAAACTCGAGCTTGAACGAGAAAATATTTTGATCAAATTACAAACCGATTTGTTTTCTGAAAACCCTATTTTCAATGCGTTCATTACCATTGAACGTAAAATCCTAGGAATTCACCTGAAATTCATTAGGTCACCTGAACCAAATCGGGTGTCAACCGTAAGAACGGTGGTTGCATAGCATGGTCGAAGACAGGACCTTGTGCCAGACCGAAAAATTATAGGGTGATCTTCACTATTGCTCCTACAAAGGATAGTAATTGCATCCGACACGATATAGACCATAATCAAAAGCATGTCACGGGACATTGCCTTAACAGTTGCTTGTTCAACGCTTTCCTTTACAACCGGACGGTAGTTTACCGAAAGGAAATATAAGGAGCAAGTAAACTGGACATGTTGCTTTCCCAATACAAGGTTAGCAAGTGGGTGACACAAAATCGCAAGTTTTGAGCTAAAATTTTCAAATCTGAAACCCACAAAAACATTTTGCAAACACCGGTGAAGGGTTATTCCGGAAAACTTATCTAGGGTAAAATCTAGATTGAATTTTCAAAAGATCAAATGTTTTCATAAAGATCCAATTTCTTAAAGGATCTAAATTTTCATAGTCATGTGGGACTGTAAACCACAACGTTACTATCATTGTTCATACCGCCAAATCGAAATCACTGATGTACAAAGTGTGAAGAATAAAGAAGTGATTCTAGTATTTTTATTTCAAGACTATATTGCTTGAGGACAAGCAACGCTCAAGTGTGGGAATATTTGATAATGCTAAATATGAATATATATTTCATAGCAATATCCCTCAAGAAAGACAAGCTTTTAGTTTCAATTGTTCTATTTACAAGTGATATTCGTTTAAATAATAAAAGGTGAAGACAAAAGACAGATTCGACGAATTGAAGACGCAAACGACCAAAAAGCTAAAAAGTACAAAGTACAATCAAAGTGGTTCAAATTATTGATGAGAAACGTCTAAAAATTACAAGAGTACGAGCCACGAAACGCAAAGTACAAGATATTAAATAGTACGAAAGGACGTTCGAAAATTCGGGACCAGAGTCAACTCTCAAAGCGCGACGCATTGGACTAAAAATTACAAGTCAACTATGCACATGAATATAATATAATATATAATTAATTCTTAAAATTATATATATATTATATTATATATTAAAACCGTCGGCAAACTAGCAAACAAATAATTCTGAGCTGGATTCCCAGGCCATGCGATCGCATGGCCAGAAGGCACAAATGCCATGCGATCGCATGGAGCAAAAAGTTTGGCCACATTGCTATAAAAGGCGCAGTTTCATTCGAATATGATACACAATTTTTCAATCTCTCACTCTCTGATATATATATATATATATATATATATATATATATATATATATTATTTTAATTTTAATTTTAATTTAAGATTAATAATAATAAGGGTATGTTAGCGAATGTTGTAAGTGTGTAAGTCGAAATTCTGTCCGTGTAACGCTACGCTATTATTAATCATTGTAAGTTATGTTCAACCTTTTTAAATTAATGTCTCGTAGCTAAGTTATTATTATGCTTATTTAAATTGAAGTAATCATGATGTTGGGCTAAAATATTAAAGACGGGGTAATTGGGCTTTGGACCATAATTGGGGTTTGGACAAAAGAACGACACTTGTGAAAATTATACTATGGGTTATTAATGGGCTTTATATTAACTAAATGATACCTTGTTAATTTAATATATAGACTTATAATTTGATGTATTTATATATAATCACATACGCTTGACTGGGTACGGTGGGCGGGATATCTATAAATACCAATAATTATTCATTTGACCGGACACGGGGATGGATTAATAATCAATAGACTTGTTGAAACAAGGGTGAATTACATACAAGGGTAATTGGTGTAATTGTTAACAAATTAATAAAACCTTGGATTACACACAGTCAATAACCTGGTGTATTCATTAAACAAAGTATTAAGACCTTGTTACAATTCGAATCCCCAATTAGTTGGAATATTTGACTTCGGGTATAAAGATAATTTGACGAAGACTCTCGCACTTTATATTTATGACTGATGGACTATTATGGACAAAACCGTATGGACATATCGAATAATTCAGGACAAAGGACAATTAACCCATGGTAATAAACTAAAATCAACACGTCAAACATCATGATTATGGAAGTTTAAATAAGCATAATTCCTTTATTTCATATTTTATCGCACTTTTATTTACTGTCATTTTATTTATTGTATTTTTAATTATCGTACTTTTTAATTATCGCAATTTTATTTATCGTCATTTTATTTTATCGCACTTTAATTATTGTCATTTACTTTACGCTTTAAATTAAGTTATTTTTATTTTTAATATTTTACATTAGGTTTTAACTGCGACTTAAGACATAAAATCGACAAACCGGTCATTAAACGGTAAAAACCCCTTTTTATAATAATAATAATAATAATACTACTTATATTTATATATATATTTATACAAATATAGTTTTTAAAAATATAGCGTTAAACTTGGCTAGTTCCCTATGGACGAACCGGACTTACTAAAAACTACACTACTGTACGATTAGGTACACTGCCTATAAGTGTTGTAGCAAGGTTTAGGTATTTCCACTCTATAAATAAATAAATAACATGTGTAAAATTGTATCGTATTTAATAGTATTTCGCAATAAAAATATAACTATTTCGTATACACCTCTACGCACATCAACCGTGTCTGCATGTCAAAAGTTTTGCTTATTATTTCGTGTCGAAAAATACCTGCTTATCATTCTTAGTCTAGACACATCTTACTGCATTTAGTGCATCGATAGTGTATAGACAAAATTCATATCTTAGCGTATCTGATAATTCATATCTTAGCGTATCTGTTACTGTATACTTGCCTGACATATTCCGTAAATTCCTCCGTAATCTACGAAATCTTTTGTTCTATATATATAGATATTCTATGTAAATAGAATACCATCTGATAGCCAAAAATCATTTCATAACAAAAAACCCTTTACTCAATCGTACGAAATGGAACTCGCCACTAGTTCAAGTTTTTCGGAATCCGACAGCTATTCCGACATAGATATTCACCTAATCTCCGAAAGCAGCGTCACCGGAATAAATCAACCAATCAGCCATCATCAATTCTGGATGAATTAGGGATGGGTGCGTAGTCGACTTAATCAATGGAAACAAGAAGAAGGTGATCCCTTCCATCCACCACATTGCCCTCTTGGCGATGAACCTGAAGCACTTACCGGCGAACCTATTCGAGACACCATTTTCTCTCTCATTTTCAGAGTATCTCGTCACGATTATATACTATTTCATATTCTAGATCTTATTCACCCACTCATTCGAACCGACAATCATCCTGGAGTAATGGAAGAAGTCAACGAGCTTCGCGCTCGAGTAATCAATTTGGAGAATATGGTGCAAAATTTACCAGCATCAGCAACATCACCGACATCAACAGTACCACCATCATCAACACCAACAGTGCCAGTACCACCAATAAGAACATCCGCATCCCACACCTCGACATCATAATCTGTACCTCGAGCATCAACGTCGTACGCACCATAGATACCAAGGAATACTAATAAAAATCAACGATGAAGTATTGATTCATAACTTCATTGGAGAAATATTAGGTGGCGATTATGTAATCTCTAAAGTCTTAGAGATTATTTATTCTAGCTCAAACCGAAAAGCAAATGAGATTAATATCATATTAACTCATTAAATCCTTTATTACACCTGAAGAAAATATATATGTATATATGTTTTCATAAAGATTGTAATTAAAAATTCTTTTGTACAAACTGTTAATGGTGAAAATATTTTAACGGGTAGGAAATACCCGAGGAATATTTAAATTTCACATTAATAAGTTACACTGTACATTCTTCGAATCTGATTCAACAGTCATTTACTATTCTACTTACATCCACAAATATACGTATTTGTTCACCACAGAATAACCATTTTCATTCAATTTCATATTTGGATTTTGACCTATCAGAATCCAACAAGTGGCATAATGAAGAAAACATTGGACAAAATAAAATTTGTTAGAAACAAACAAATTAATTATGAGAAATTGTGTTAAGAATCCACGCTAACAAAATCCTGGCTAACTGTTCCTAGCTAACTGTTAATTCCTTATTACATTTTATTTATCGCAATTTATTTATCGTAATTTTAATTCTCGTAATTTTATTTATCGTCATTTAATTTTTGTTATTTATTTTACGCACTTTAAATATCGGGACACGTATACAATGTTTTGACATATCATATTGACGTCATCTATATATATTATTTAGAATAACCATAGACACTCTATATGCGGTAATGTCCGAGTTAGCTATACAGGGTTGAGGTTGATTCTCAAATAATATATATACTTTGAGTTGTGATCGAGTCTGAGACATGTATATAATGGGTCACGACACGTATTACTTAATTCGAATATTATATATTAAACTATATATGAATTGTTGAACTACTAATTGTGGACTACTAACTGTGGACTAATAACATTGGACAATTAAAATGAATTAAAATATTGATTATAAAATATGAAACTAAACATTTCTTCAAGTTTTGCCACTTGATTTCATCTTAAACCTCAATTGTATCTTGACGATTACAATCTGCATTCAAACCTTTCATGATTCTTGAAAACACGTCAATCGAGAGGATGAACCAACTGCACTTCATCTACGGAAGAAAAGATTGATGCATATAGTTATGCACCTAAAAACCCTCAGAACCTGAGTAAACGTTTAACACGTAACTGTACTAATTCCTTTAGTGTTATTATTACCTTAAATAACTTGGTAATCCCTTTCAAAGTAGTAAATTTTGTCACAGCTCCAACAAGACAACTTCGAATTTTCGTTCGAAACAACCTTATTATAACCTTGATATATATATGCGTGCTCTTTTATTGTTATCAGAGAACCGTTTATATCCCACCACATTAGCAGTAAACTTACCAACAATTTTGTTGATCTTTAACTTTCCAAAAAATCGTTATCTATTGAAACCCTATCATATACTCATCTGCATCTTGTAACAAGAACTTCCATACCAATTACCGGGAAGCAACAATCAGTACTTTGAAAACCCACAGCATGTCTACATCAACAATTATATGAAAAACATTTATCTCTTAGAATTATGGTCTTCCATTCTGAAATTCTGAAAAGCACTCAGTCTACAAACCAATACTTTGAATATTGAAAAAGCTGAATGAAGCAGCAGAAACTGTAGACAATCGTAAACGACCTTAACCGTTGGAAGTTTGATGATAAAGAATAGTATGTTGGCAAAACTCAGAAAAATTGGAACTGGAATACGGATTGAGCAAACCATGAAGGAGGCTGTGGACAAAATCACAAAGATTAAACCTGCCTTCAAAGAATCCAAATAATTCAGTAACTGCTGAATTCTTTAACGAATACCTTGCTCCTGACTCTACACTTTTACGGACAAATCTTCATCATCACCCATCGATACTAGTAATTCTAAGATATCATCGTATTTTTCATTATAAATATCCTCGATATTTTTGAAGATATTTTCATAACTATTCTTATCTGAAATCATTTATCTCTCCGCTCTATCTATATTACATCATAAAGGAAACTGTTTAGTTTCTATATTCTGTAAACCTTCGAGTTTAAAATATGAATATTATTGAAGTAGTGTTGGGAACTGAAGCATGAATTAGTATAATATAATGACACTTGATCAACGTGATTATATTACAGTAAGTCATGCTGAGTTTCTAATGGAACATGATGATTCACAGACCCTATCATCATCATGTGCCATTTTACACGACTCTTACATTCTACCTAATCTCCAAATATATCAAGAACATATCTTCCTGATAATCCTATATTTTCTCTTGAATTCTGGTAATTTAACCATCAAGAATCGTGCTATTACAATTTCTTTCTTAAAACATTAACTCTGTTCATTCTGAAATTCATATCTACGAATTCTGGACCATTTATTTTGCTTGTCTTAAAGTCAGGAAGAAAAAACAAAAGGATGGAACTCCAAAATATAAAGGAAATGAAGAGAATGGATTTATAGTGAAATATCAGACAGAGTAATCAAAACAGATTATCGCATTTAACCAAAGAAGATCCTATTTCCTTAATTACCGAAGAATCAAATCTTATTACGAAGATTTTCTCTAAATCCTTTGAATTCTGAAAATCAACTGTGACTATGTCACCGGTTAAGACAAACCTACATTTACTCATTTCACTCTTTTGTGATAGCTTCACTTGTACTCTTCGAATAATCGAATTATCTTATTCATATTACTCAACAATAATAAAAATCTATTTATCAGCTCGTATGTATCATGAAAACATACTTATTGTCAGTCATGACGATCCCAATCAAATTTCGGGACGAAATTTCTTTAACGGGTAGGTACTGTGACGACCCGGAAATTTCCGACCAAATTTAAACTTAATTTTATATGGTTTCGACACGATATGCAAAGTTTGTTAAACTGAGTCAAAAAAAAATTTTGAAACTGTCTTCATGAAACTATTTGACCTTTGACTATTCCCGACGATTCACGAACGATTGTTGTAACTAGATATGTATTTATATATAAATATAAGTTTATATAATAAATTGAAATAACAAAATACAATTTAATCAATTGAGTTAAGTATGTAGAATGTTACACAAGATAAAAAGTTGTTATTGAAAATGAAGCTATATATAAATATATATAATTTCTATGCATATTTATTATTATATTATATATATATAACATATATATAATAAAAATTTAATAAAAAGTTATTATTAAAATTATTAAATATTACATAAGTAAAAATATGTATATATATAATTGATATAATTACTTTCATTAGTATCAAAATAAATATCAATATTAATACAATTATGATACAATTATGAAATTTGTTATGTAAAAACTATTAGAGTTTTATTAGTATTAATAGTAATTTAAATATGTATATATAATCTATAGATATGGATTTTATTGTTATAGTATTGTTATTACAAATATGATTATTATCATTAGTATTAATATTATTATATCAGTGTTAATAAAATTATTACTTGTATTTTTATTTAAAGTATATAATCTATTATATTTAGTAATGATATTATTATTATTATTATTTTATTTTTATCATTTATTATTATTAATATTAGTATCCTCATTAATATAAATATTAATAATATTATCATCATTAATACATTGATAATTATTAATATTAATTAGATTTAAATTATATATAACTACAGATATATATATATATATATATATATATATATATATATATATATATATATATATATATATATATATATATATATATATATATATATATATACATACACATATACAGATATAATCAGATTTATATAATATAGATATAAATAGATTTATATATAATCAGATATATATACATATATATACATACGAATTTATACATACAGGAAATTTAAAAAAATACGTATTCTGTTGAAGATCACTTTCAAGCTGTTGATGATTTTGTTTTCTGTCTAGTAATTAGTACAAATCAGTGTATTATCATACTGATTATCACGTGAATGAATCCAAAATCAGTTGCAAATCAAAATCAAACTTTAATTTTTTTTTTGTTTTTTTTCTCTCGTCATGAGTAAATGGCTGTCGATTTCAATTTTGCTATTAAATGATCAACTCCAATTGTAAATGATACCCAATGACTTTACATTATCAACTATCAAATCCCAAAAACCCTTATCAGCCTATAATTGTCGAATTTAAAAAAAAAAAGAGGAAGAACACAGCGAACTGCTCTGTTCTTGTTTCATTGTTCGAATACCTCAATTTCGAATCAAATTTCAAAAACTATAAATGCAAATGCGTTATAAATCCTTTAGTGAATCTTTCTGCAAAATCCCAACTTTCAATTCATTAAATCGAGTTAGAATTTTCAAGTCAAAGTTTATTTTTCAAAAAGTCAAAGATTGTGTTCATAGTGAAATTCGTAAATGTTTTGATGATTTAAATTAAATTGACGATCCAGAAAGATTATATGAACAATTTAGAACCTGTTTCATGTTATAAGTTTTGTCTAAAACTTTCTAAAATTTCGAAATTAATTTTGAGTTAGGTTCGTGATATTCATTGACTGACCAGCTTAATTTTTTTTATTTACTTCTTTTCTGTTTTAAATTAATTAGATAAATCTTTAAACGTTTTTATATAAACTATAAATTTTAAAACTAATTGATAACCCGCTGATTAATTTCGAACTTGGGTTGATCTAGTATTGAGCAAAGAAGAAGAAGAAAACGAAGTGGAAACAGATACAGTAAAATAAAATACGGGTGAGTATTAATCCAGAAAAACAGTTATGGTCGAGTGGTTAAGGTTGGTTGCGAGTATTCGAGAGGTCTCGGGTTCGAGTCCGGTGGTGGGAATTTTTTTTGGGAAAACATTTAGAGGTAGTCTTTTATTATTATTATCATTTTTATTATTATTATCATTATCATTATTATTATTATTATTATTATTATTATTATTATTATTATTAATTATTATTATTATTATTATTATTATTATTATTATGATTATAATTACAAAAATGATTATTATTATTATTATTATTATTAAGTTAAGTATTATTATGACTATCATACTACAATTTATTATTACTATCATTATTATTATTATTATAAGTGTTAGTATTAATATTATAATTATTATTATTAAAATGATTATCATTATCAATATGGTTATTATTATTATTATTATGGTTAAGTTAATTATTAGTATTACTATAATAATGCAATTACATATTATTATCATTAAAATGAGTATTATTAACATAACTATAAATATTATTATCATCATTAATATTAATATTAATATTATTATTATTATTACCACTAATATGATTATAAGTATTATTATTTATATTATCATGAATATTATTATTATGTAATTACTAAAATCATTATCATAACTATCATTAATAGTAAAATTAATATTTTTATAGTTATTATCATTAATATCATTATTATTATCACTAATAAAGTTATTAACATTATTACCTTTATTTGAAATCTTAAGTATTATAATTATTATCATATTTAATATTATTTTAGTATTATTATAATTACTATTTTCATTAACAAACAAATGATGTTATATAAAAATATATTTACTACACATAACCTAACTATATTCATATTTCTATATATAGAAATGAAAATTTATATAATGAAACTTATTAAATTATTATATATATATATATATATATATATATATATATATATATATATAAATAAATTACAACACTAATAATAATATATATATTTGTTCGATTACAATTACGTGTGTTAATATATATACAAATGATATAGGTTCGTGAATCCGAGGCCAACCCTACAATTGTTCAGTGCGTCATATGTATTTTAATAGCGAAATACAGTATCGTGAATTTCATTTGCTCTATTTTTAAATGCTTTTGCAATATATATTTTTGGGATTGAGAATACATGCTCTGTTTTTATAAATGTTTTATGAAATAGACACAAGTAATCGAAATTACATTCTATGGTTGGATTATCGAAATCGAATATCGTCCTTCAAGTCTGGTAACCTAAGAATTAGGGAAATGACCCCTAATTGACGCGAATCCTAAAGATAGATCTATTGGGCCTAACAACCCCCATTCATGTCTATGGATGGCTTTAGTACTTCGAGATTATTATTATACAGACGACGATGTCTGTGGGGATATTCTATGCATTATGGTTAATGTCGGCTACCAGGTGTTCAATCCATATGAATGATTTTTATGCAGATGGCTATATGCATGCATGATGTTTATGAGAAATTGAAATATGAAATCTTGTGGTCTATTAAAATTATGGATATGATTGATTACGATAAACTAATGAACTCACCAACCTTTTGGTTGACACTTGAAAGCATGTTTATTCTCAGGTATTAAAGAAATCTTCCGCTGTGCATTTGCTCATTTTAAAGATATTAATTGGAGTCATTCATGGCATATTTCAAAAGACGTTGCATTCAAGTCATTGAGTTCAATAAAGATTATTATTAAGTAAATGACAGATTAGGTCATTTATAGTTTGGATATTATGAAATGGTATGTATGCCTGTCAACTTTCGATGTAATGAAAGTTTGTCTTTTAAAAAGAATGCAATGTTTGTAAAATGTATCATATAGAGGTCAAATACCTCGCAATGTAACCATATGTTATTGTATTCGTCCTTATGGATTAGAACGGGTCGTTTCAGAAAATATGAGAAACCTTCATATGAACTATGAAATCCAAATTTCAAATCATGATGTTTTCAAATGAAGATGAAGGAATCAAATATGCATAAAATCATCATATGAATGTTCGACATCAGCTTTTAACACCTGTAAATCTCAGAATCGATCCAGTTTATTCGTTGACCAAAAAGTTGTGAGGTTTGACTTTCAGATCTAGAATCAAAATGTTGTTAGGGTTAGAAATTAACAACTAACGAAGCTTGAAGATGAAGATTGTAATGTTTTTACGTTTTTAGTTTCTTCTTATCATGCCTGGATCAAACCAGAAAACAATTTTTTTTTATCAAATGGCCTAAAAATGTAACATAAGTTACCAAATTTGACAATCAAGGTAACCCCCCAAAAAAGATGCCTGAAAAGCATTCTTATTTAATTTTTGCGCAAGAAAAGGATTGCGTGTTTTAAAATTTTAAAATTAAGGTAATATCCAATGAAAAAAAATCTAAAATCGCGAATTACTTCAATTTGAAAGTTGGAACAGAATCCTAGTGCTTCGATTAGCATTTGTTGTGAAGCAACTTGATCCAAAATATCACGAAAAACAACGAATCGAGATGAACAAGTCGTTTGAACATCCTTTTCGGGCTTACACGATTTGGGGGTTACCTTTATTGGCAAATTTGGTAACTTATGTTATCTTTTTGGGCCATCTGTCCATTTTTTTAATACTTTGGTAAACAAAAAAGAACACCAGATCTAAAACGACTTTGAGTTGTTTTTGAAGATACGAAGATCACTATAGGTGCGTTTGACGATCTCGATGATGATTCAGTGTTCAGATTGGATTTAAGATCATCAAATGAAACAGTCACATATTTAGTTTATGATGAAGATGAAGAAACACATTTAGTTTAGATATTTGTCATAGCTATTATATGTAAACAAGTGACGTAAAAAAATAACTGACGTGGAATGTCACGCTGGCGTTTAACGGAGAAAGTTAACGACACTCTTTTTTTATTAACTTTTGAAAAAAATATCCCTTTTTTATGGCAAAATGAAAACGATTACCGAAAATAGAAAAACTAATAAATTAGATTACCTTGTTATGTAATTTGTCTTTAAAATAAATAAAAAAAAATAATTAATGACGTGATAGTTAACAGAGATGTTTTTAACCATAATAATCAATGTTTAGTTATGGATTATGTATAGGAATTTGGTGTTGACGTTGATGCAGTTAAGAGAATTGAATACGGAGTAATAATTTAGCCTGATAAGTAGTTTGTTATGTTCAATCACATACTCTTTTATTGTTGCCTACAAATTTACTTTATACTATTTGCTTGACCAAGTGATACATGAGATTATGAGTAAAGGTTGACTAATTGTTATTATGAATTTATGATAAATGAAGTGCACATGAGTATGCGTATGCTACATTCCATATATTTCATAATAATTTGTACCCTACAAATTAAATTAATTAATCGAGAAAATGAATAGTGAGCCAAAAGAAATAGAAATGGGCAGAGTTTGAAAAAAGGAATCTTGCATGTTAATTATCCACATGTATTTTAATTTTAGGGGCATTTGCATTTGCATTTGCATTTGCATTTGCATTTGCATTGGATTCCAATGGAACGGGATTGATGATGACTTGGGCTTGGCCATACCGGTTTGTTTGTTTAACCCACATTCTATAATTCCTGTACTTCTTTTCAACATTACCCCTCAAATTGATCAGTAAACCACTTTCTTTTTTCTTAAACACCAATGAAACAAAAGAACAGTAATAGTAAGGATTCAAATGATATAATTATAATTATGAATCATTTTACTCTTTGAAATTTATTTAAATCATGTCCAATTATTTGCACAAGGGAAAAACATTCTATAATCTTATTTTGGTAGTATATGACAAATAACTACTCTCTTCTGCTTAAAATAATTGTACTGTTTTGACTTTTTGAGTCTTTTTTCTTCAACTTTGACTTTAAATATTTCTCTTTGGGTTATATAATATCGAATGAAAATTATACCAAATGAAAACACATTCGATAATCAATCTATCTATATAAATTTCATCAAATATTCTATAGCAAAAACCAACAAATATTTAAATTCAAAACTTAATAAATTGACTTTAAAAAATTCAACATGACAAATATTTTGGGACAGGGGGAGTAAAATTTATTTGTCAATTTTTAGTTGGCCCGTTCACTCCCATCACTTGTAAACAACAAAGGACCCATTCGATTGATTGATTCTCTACCCTCTCAAAATATTCTCAAATTATGGCTATTTCTATCATTTCTCGACTCTCAATTTGTTAAACTTGAACTCATTGACAACTTTATCATAGATATGGGAGAAAGGCGAGAAATTTTGTTAAAGATAATTGACTGGTTTAAGTAACATACTAATAAACCATACTAAACCAAAAGTATGTTGAGTTCCATATTTTCGAGTTCCTTATATCATTTCACTTGTTAAAAAGACCGTTCTTGTTGGCAGTAAAGATATTGTTTTTGGTCCCGAGGACGTTTCTTGGACCTTAGGAGCTACGTTGGTTAATAGGTTAGACTTATGGCTACGTGATACTTTTACTCAAAGTATTGTTTCTAATTTAACGTTGACGAGGGTTATATTGTCACAATATTTTCTGTTTGTTCTTCTCGCATTCCTTCGATTTTTTGTTTATCGTAGCCAGATTAAGCGACTGATGTTAGGAAGGAATGTGACTTCTATACCACCTTATATCAGTTCTAGAAACGTAGCCCTGCGTAGCATCTACACTTGAAACAGTTGATTCATTCATGTAGCCATTACTTGTAAATAATAATGCATTCATTTTTTTCTATAATTTGTGGATAGTTATGTAGCTTGTAAATTGTTTCTTGAAGTGGCGAATCTACGATTAAAATTTAGCGGGATCCTAATATTTTTAATTTTTTTAGAAAGTATCCTTCACAATTAATACTTGTTTACCCTCAAAAAATCATAAATACAACATATATACAGGGTCTCTTAGTTAAATTTAGTAGTGTTATATACGATTTTGCTGCTATTTGATAATAATAAAAATTTAACATAGTGGGGTCATGGGATCCCATGCCTTACCATGTAAACTTGCCACTGGTCTCTTGTAATCTCTAGTATGAGTAGTGTGATTAACAGAGGAGGCTATTTGAAGTTCTCGACTCATTTACTTATGAATGGATCAATTTAAATTGTGTATTAATAAAAATCAGGGGTGAGTTTTACTCGCTTAATACTCCGTACCTTTTTGGTTCACAAGTTAATAACATTCTTCTACAACATAATGAATTATAGTTTTTTTTAAGACGGAATAGAAAATACATGGGACTATTGGAGGGTTTTATTCTGCTACTTAGTTGTTAAAATACAAATAAGCTCATTATATTTACCAACACATGTTGGTGCATGAATCCCCAACCGTAGTTTACTTATCGTTTTAATACATTCGGTCATGTAATAATGTATTCATATGACTATTGATTATATTCGTGATTGTGTGTGCTTAATTCTTTAAACAATCAATATGTTAAACTGCTTACACAGTCGACCGAGTGTGTCCACACACTCGACCGACTGTGTGACTCAGTCGACCGACTGAGTGACTCAGTCGACCGACTGTGTCTGTCGGTTTGTGTCCGGGTTGCAGTATATATAAGGGCTGAAACCTACATTGCTAGGTTACATTCCCTATCAACCCTAATTGACTGGTTACGGTTTTTCTCGATCCCTAACACCTTTACTATCGAAATAATACGTTAAGGAGTCGTTCTAATCTAGTTTTCTCTCTAGGTTTGACTCAAACGAATCCAATACGACCCATATCTCGGTTTTAGTTGTGTCTAGTGATTTCCGCCACTAGATACGATCTCAAGCGACCTTAGATCTGTCAAACAACGTCTACAACACATGTCAGCATTTAACGAACCTAGTTAACGAAAGTTAGAAACTGGACTAGCGATGAACGTTTTTAAAATTACTGAGACTACCGGTATAACTTTAAAAGACAAGGACGAACGATGAGATTTTGGGTTAACTACATAGAAGAATGATATAATTAACTATTAAAATTTAAAAAGAGAACTGAAAAAACTAGTATAGACTCATTCACTAACACGACTACATAAAAGTTGTGTTTGTAAGCATAAAAAGTGTAAAATGAAGTTACCTTCGGGACGTTTAATTGGTCAATATTGCATAAGTTATGCCGTGTTAATATCATACGGAGTATATTATATTTTCATCTGAATATACAAAAATTAAATAATTAATACGGACTGCGTTGAGTATGGCACACTTTTACCAACTATATGGTAGACTTCAATATAATGTTAAGAGTACACATGAAGTTTTACTAAATGAAAACCTAAGAGATGCACATTATATTGTCAGGCTAATTAACACAATGAAACTTCTAATATATATACTTATAAGTCTAGAAAAATCATTTTTCCGGACAGGGGCAAAAAGACACAATTCGACAAAATTTTCCGCTTTATCGTTCGCTTTTTCCTGAATGGTTTGACCAGATTTTCCCGGACGACCCAATGTCGTCCGGAACAAAAAATTCCACGAAATTCCACGAAAAAATGGCGGGCCAGTTTTCGTTTCCCTCCACGATCTTCCCAGACGACAAATCGTCCGGAAAAAGTCGTCCGGGAATGTTTTTTTACAAAAAGTTGAGCCCGTGCATTGCACGTCTACTCAAAATTCGTTTTAAATAAGTCACTTATTTTAATTTTACGATGCTTGATCTACATTTTCAAACGCTATTTGTGGTTGCGTTTAAGGGGGTCATGTTGACCCAATAGCTTAAGTGTGGTTAATTTGAGCCCGTACTCTATTTTCAGTGTCATACCCCGTCCAAAATCTTCCTGAACGAACACAATAACATATGGTACCATCACGATGAACTGACGTCTATATGTCTTGAACGACTCCAATTAATATCTCTAAAATGAACAATTTGCACAGCGGAAGATTTCTTTCATACCTGAGAATATACATGCTTTAAAGTGTCAACCAAAAGGTTGGTGAGTTCATTAGTTTTACATAAATAATCATTTCATAATTTTAATAGACCACAAGATTTCATATTTCCATTTCTCATAAACATACGTCCCGTGCATAGAGACAAAAATATCATTCATATGGATTGAACACCTGGTAACCGACATTAACAATATGCATATAAAAATATCCCCATCATTCCGGGATCCTCCTTCGGACATGATATAATTTCGAAGTACTAAAGCATCCGGTACTTTGGATGGGGCTTGTTGGGCCCGATAGATCTATCTTTAGAGTTCGCGTCAATTAGGGTTTCTGTTCCCTAATTCTTAGATTACCAGACTATATAAAAAGGGGCATATTCGATTTCAATAATTCAACCATATAATGTAGTTTCAATTACTTGTGTCTATTTCGTAAAACAGTTATAAAAGCAGCGCATGCATTCTCAGTCCCAAAAATATATATTGCAAAAGCATTTAAAAAAGGAACAAATGAAAACTCACGCATATAAATATTGTAAAACAGTTAATAAAGTATTTGCATGTATTCTCAGCCCAAAAACGTAAAGAGTAAAAGGGAGCCTGTGACGATCGCTCCAAATCCATATGGACAATACGTCATTCATTGATTTCATTGCGAGGTATTTGACCTCTATATGATACGTTTTGTAAACATTGCATTCTTTTGAAAAGGCACACCATAAATGAATATTTAAATCAAAGGTTTTTAACATCTGATGATTTCTACATATAGACAATCACTGTAAATAATAGTTTACAATAGTACTTCCGTTGACAGTACAGTCAAAATAAGATACATGGTGATGATTTGGTGAATGCAACGTTTCCTTGAAAAATATGCCATGTATGACTCCATGCACATAGCTTGTCTAACATATAAGCAAACAGCGGAAGACTTCTAGAAACCTGAGAATAAACATGCTTCAAGTGTCAACACAAAGGTTGGTGAGTTCATAGTTTTAATATTACACATAATCCGTGTATCAATGTGGATTTACAAAAGTTCAGTTGTTTTATTCAAAACGTTTATCAATAGGTTTTACATAAAAGGTGGATCACAAGATTTCAGTTGTTTCATCCGAAACGTTTATCAATCGGTTCTACAAAATTGAGCACCCTGGTAACTAAACTTTAATGCTTATATAATTTGTACCCTTTGTATAATCATCTTAATAATACACGCAAACCAACGTGTACGCTTCTCAAATAGCATACGTCCGTTAAAAGGCTAGTGCTCTAGTTCGGACGGGGATATCAAGCCCTATGGATCCATATATAACTACTCGCGCCTACCAGTTCTTATAACCGGCAGTTACTAGTTACCAAAGCTAAGGGATTTTCGGTTCAAACTCGGTGTAGAATTTAGTATGTACTTGTATCCATTGCGTTTAAAATAAAGTGCATGTATTCTCAGCCCAAAAATATAGATTGCAAAAGCAATTAAAAGGGAGCAATGAAACTCACGCATATAAATATTGTATATCGGTTAATAAAGCATTTGCATGTATTCTCAACCCAAAAATATATGTAAAAAGGGATCAAATGAACTCACTGTTTAATATTGATATACAATATTGCAGGAAAGCACGTAGACGCATCGGAGATGATAAACACGAGGTTTGATTCACAAAAAAATACCCCCGAACATTACCCATAACCTCCTTGGCAATAACCCATAATTTCCTTAGCTCTAGCTTGCTCGAAAACTCATTTTGAAAATTACTTGGACAGCACTCCGTCGTAATATTTTATGTACATTATTATTTTTGTATCGCAAAAATAATAACACTAATAATAAAAATAATAAGATTAATAATAATCTTATTATTAATAATAATAATAATAATAATAAAATAAATAAATACGGAGTAAAAATAATATATATGTGTGTGTGATTTATCTGGCCAAAACTCGAGAATTTATAGCACTTGGCCTGAAATCTGGAGTCATGCGACTCGCATGGAAATGGCCTTCTGGCCATGCGACTCGCATGAGGACCAGGGACAGCTCACATTAATTTGTAATTTAGCTCGTCGACATAATTAAATATTAATATAATATATATAATTTAAATAATTAATTATATATTATATTAAATTCACGTGCATAGTTGACTTGTAATTTTTGTTCCGATAAGTCGTACGTCATCACTCGACTTATGTCCCGGTTCTGGTTTTTCGAATGTCCTTTCGTACGCTGAGAAAACTTGCATTTTACGTTTCGTGACACGTACCTTTGTCAAAATATAGCCTTAAGTTATCCATAAACTATACCACTCATAGTATATTTTAAACTTTCGAGTATTTTGGTCATTTACTTCTATAAATCATCATCTCGTTATTTGCTAAAAATACATTTTAAAATAGTGTTTTACTGTAGCAATTCACTGTAGCAAAGTCAATTTCACTGTAGCAAATAGTGATTTTCGAAAACACTGTAGCATTTTGAGTAATGTGGCAATTTGAAAACACTGTAGCAAATTAGTGTTTAACTGGTTCATCTTAAACGCTTTAGTTAACTTATCTAAATATCAATTGAATCAATAAACGAATGTTACTATCGTTTATTATATATATGTATATATCTTTTTAATATACATAAATCAGTTTTTAAATACACATTGGACGTTATTTATAAATAAATTTTAATAATAAATATTTAAATTTATCATATACATTAAAATAGATATTTAAACCAATAAGTTTAATGTACGGTATCAAACAATTAATACATTGTTACCTTTTCATGTTATAGTATATATGTATCTTTTTACATATAATTGTTCGCGAATCGTCGAAAACAACCGAAGGTATTTAAATATATAAAAGTAATTCAAAAATTTTGAGATTCAGTTTTACAGACTTTGCTTATCGTGTCGGAATGTTAATCATACAAAGATTAAGTTTAAATTTAGTCGAAATTTCTGGGTCATCACAGTACCTACCCGTTAAAGAAATTTCGTCCCGAAATTTGAGTGAGGTCGTCATGGCTAACAATAAAAATGTTTTCATGACGAATATGAGTTGATAAATAGAATTTTATTACCGTTGAGTAATATGGATAAAACAATCCAATTATTCGAAGCGTATAAGAGAAGTTATCGTAATCAAGTGAAATGAAGAATAGAGATGCGTCTTATCTCTTGATGTAGTAACAATTGATTTCCGGATTTTAAGGAATAGAAAATCTTCATAATCTAAATAAGATTTGATTCTTCGGAATTTGCGGAAATTAGGATTTTCTTTGATTAAATGCGTAACCTGCCTGTATTGCTGCGTCCGATATTTTGCTATAAATTGACCTCTTCCGTTTCATTTATTTTCAACACTCCTATAATCTTCTTTATTATTTCATACATCCCAACAGATTGTGAAAATGCTTAATCCAGTTCTGATTCTTGATATTTTCCTGGCTATCATATCCTTCATTCTTCTTTTTCATCTACCACCAGAGGAAGTTATTTTCTTCTACTATTACCTTGGGGTTATAGTGTTTTTCATTCTCCCGTGTCTTTATGTTGCTATACGCATTGATATACACGGTTTGTAATTTCGGGGTTGTTATCGGGCTTTATATTCTCCATTATATTTCGGAGCTTCATGCTTTCGTTTTCTCTTCCCGACCTTAAGTCAAGCGAATAATGGTCCAGAATTCGTAGGTATGAATTTCAGAATAAACATAATTAATGTTCTATGAAAGAAACGGTAATGGCACAATCTGACTTGTCAAATTACCAGAATATCCGGAAAAGACCGAATCATCAAGAAATATATTTTCTTGATATATTTAGAGATTATATAGAATGAAAGAGTTATGTAACATGGTTTATGATGAGGGTGTGATCTGTGAACCTTTGTCACGTTCCATTAGAAACTCAACATGACTTACTGTAATATAATCACGTTGATCAAGTGTCATTATATTATACTAACTCATGCTTCAGTTCCCAACATTACTTCAAAACATCTATTTTTTTCGAATTTTTTTTTAGATTTTAGAAATTAAAATAGTTTCTTTTATGATGTAACACAGATAGCGCGAAGAGGTAATGATTTCAGATAAGAATGGTTTAAAAAAATATCTTCAGAAATATGGAGGATATTTATAATGGGAGATACGATGATATCTTAGAATTTCTAATATCGAAGGATGATGAAGAATATGTTCCGCAAGAATTTGAAATAAGTAAGGAGCAAGATATTCGCTAAATATTTCATCAAAAACAGAATTATCTAGATTCTTTATGTATAAGTTTAGTCCCTGTGACTTGTCCACAGTCTCCTTTATGGTTTGCTCAATCCGTTTTTCAATTCCAAACCTTCTCTTTTTCTCAGCTTTACCACCATACTATTCTTTATCATCAAACTTTTGACTGTTAAAGTCGTTTACCATTTTTGCTGCTTTATCAGCATTTTTCCAAAATTAGGAGGACTAGTTTCACAGTTTGGGGTGTTTTTCAGAAATTTCACATTCGAAGTATCTAAGTCTAGAAGATAGATGTTATATGTTTATATATAACTGTTGTCGTAGAAAACGCTGCGAGATTCAAAATACTGATTGTTAATTCCCGGTGGTTGGTATGGCAATTACCGTTACAAGATGTGGATGAGTACATGATCAGATTTCAAGGTATATATAGTGATTTCCGGAGAGATTTAAATAGCAGAGTGACGGAGTCGCTGGTACATTTACTGCTAATATGATGGGATATAAAAGGTTCCCCGGTAACAACAATAGAAATGGTAATCCTATATGTCAAGGTTTAATTAAGGCTTATCCAAATGAAGTTGACTTGCTGAAGTTGTGACAAAACTGGATACTTGAAAAGGAATTGTAAGATTATTTTCAGTAATAATAATGCCGAAGGATTTATCACAGATACGTGTTAAAGTTTTACTTAGGTTTCGAGAGCTTTCCAGATGTATGATTATAAGTACAAATCTTTCTTCTCGTAGATATCGTGTAGTTGGTTTGTCTTCTCGTTTGTTCATTAGTTGAAGTGTTTCCAAGAATTTCGATGGGTTTGAACGCAAAATGTAATCATATGATGTTCTAGTACTGTTCTGAATTCAAAGCATGGTTTTCGAAGCATGGTTTTGAAAGATGTAGGAATCTATGAGTGATGTTTTTCGTTTAATCTTGACTTGGATTCTGATCTATCGAAATCAGAATATGAAATTGAATGAAAATGGTTATTCTGCGATGAACAGATACGTATATCTATAGGTTTGAGCAGTATAGTTAATGATTGCTGAATCAGAATTGAAGAATGTATAGTGTAACATATTAATGTGGAATTTATATATTTCTAGGGTATTACCTACCCATTAAAATATTCTCATCATTAACAGTTTGTACAAAAGGATTTTCAATTATAATCTTTATGAAAATATATGTATGTATATTTCCTTCAGATGTAATATAGATTTAATGAGTTATTAAACTCATTTGATTTTCGGTTGGAACTAGAAACGAATAATCTCTTCTATATTAAAGATTACATAATCGTCGCAGGATATTTCTCCAATGAAGTTATGAATTAATACTTCATCGTTTATGGTTATTAGTATTCTTCGGTGCCTACAGTGCGTATGAGGTTGATACTCGTGGGACAGATTGTGAGGTTAAGGTTTACGGTGCGGATGTTATTGTTGGTGGTACTGGTACTGTTGTTGGTTGTGCTGCTGGTTCTGGTGGTGCTACCGGTGCTGCCTGTGATGCCTGCAAATTGTGCATCATATTCTCCAAAGCCACAACTCGAGCGCGAAGCTCGTTAACTTCTTCTATTATTCCGGGATGATTGGCGGTTGGTACGAGAGGATGAATAAAGTTTAAAATTCTAGTTATCATATAATCGTTGCGAAATATCCTGGAAATTAGGGTAAAGATAGTGTTTCGAACGGGTTCGCCGGTAAGTGCCTCAGGTTCCTCACCAAGAGGTGAATTCGGTTGGTGGAAAGGATCGCCTTCCTCTTGTCTCCATTGATTAAGTTGATTACGAACCCATCCCCAATTCATCCAGAATTGGTGATGACTGATTGGTTGATTCATTCCGGTTACACTGCTTTCGGAACTCAGGTGGAAATTCATATCGGAATCCGAAGAACTCGATTTACTTGCAGAATTCATCTTACACGGTTAGATAAATAATTTTCGATGTGAAATGATTTTCGGATATCGGATGATATTTTAATTACATAGAATACCTTTATATAGTACAAAGGATCCGTAAATTATGGAGAAACTTTCGGAAACTGTCAAGTAAAGGTAACAGTAACAGATACGCTAAGATATTCATTTTGTCTATACACTAGTCATGCAATCCATGCAATAAGGTGTGTCTAGACTACAAATGATAAGCAGGTAATTTTCCACACAAGGAATGATAAGCAGGTAATTTCTAACAAAAAAATTATAAGCAACAACTTTTATCATGCAGACATGGTCGAAGTCCAGACTCACTAATGTATCCTAACAATAACCGGTTAGACACACTAATGCAAATTCTGGTTCGCTAAGACCAACGCTCTGATACCAACTGTGACGATCGCTCCAAATCCATATGGACAATACGTCATTCATTGATTTCATTGCGAGGTATTTGACCTCTATATGATACGTTTTGTAAACATTGCATTCTTTTGAAAAGGCACACCATAAATGAATATTTAAATCAAAGGTTTTTAACATCTGATGATTTCTACATATAGACAATCACTGTAAATAATAGTTTACAATAGTACTTCCGTTGACAGTACAGTCAAAATAAGATACATGGTGATGATTTGGTGAATGCAACGTTTCCTTGAAAAATATGCCATGTATGACTCCATGCACATAGCTTGTCTAACATATAAGCAAACAGCGGAAGACTTCTAGAAACCTGAGAATAAACATGCTTCAAGTGTCAACACAAAGGTTGGTGAGTTCATAGTTTTAATATTACACATAATCCGTGTATCAATGTGGATTTACAAAAGTTCAGTTGTTTTATTCAAAACGTTTATCAATAGGTTTTACATAAAAGGTGGATCACAAGATTTCAGTTGTTTCATCCGAAACGTTTATCAATCGGTTCTACAAAATTGAGCACCCTGGTAACTAAACTTTAATGCTTATATAATTTGTACCCTTTGTATAATCATCTTAATAATACACGCAAACCAACGTGTACGCTTCTCAAATAGCATACGTCCGTTAAAAGGCTAGTGCTCTAGTTCGGACGGGGATATCAAGCCCTATGGATCCATATATAACTACTCGCGCCTACCAGTTCTTATAACCGGCAGTTACTAGTTACCAAAGCTAAGGGATTTTCGGTTCAAACTCGGTGTAGAATTTAGTATGTACTTGTATCCATTGCGTTTAAAATAAAGTGCATGTATTCTCAGCCCAAAAATATAGATTGCAAAAGCAATTAAAAGGGAGCAATGAAACTCACGCATATAAATATTGTATATCGGTTAATAAAGCATTTGCATGTATTCTCAGCCCAAAAATATATGTAAAAGGGGATCAAATGAACTCACTGTTTAATATTGATATACAATATTGCAGGAAAGCACGTAGACGCATCGGAGATGATAAACACGAGGTTTGATTCACAAAAAAATACCCCCGAACATTACCCATAACCTCCTTGGCAATAACCCATAATTTCCTTAGCTCTAGCTTGCTCGAAAACTCATTTTGAAAATTACTTGGACAGCACTCCGTCGTAATATTTTATGTACATTATTATTTTTGTATCGCAAAAATAATAACACTAATAATAAAAATAATAAGATTAATAATAATCTTATTAATAATAATAATAATAATAATAAAATAAATAAATACGGAGTAAAAATAATATATATGTGTGTGTGATTTATCTGGCCAAAACTCGAGAATTTATAGCACTTGGCCTGAAATCTGGAGTCATGCGACTCGCATGGAAATGGCCTTCTGGCCATGCAACTCGCATGAGGACCAGGGACAGCTCACATTAATTTGTAATTTAGCTCGTCGACATAATTAAATATTAATATAATATATATAATTTAAATAATTAATTATATATTATATTAAATTCACGTGCATAGTTGACTTGTAATTTTTGTTCCGATAAGTCGTACGTCATCACTCGACTTATGTCCCGGTTCTGGTTTTTCGAATGTCCTTTCGTACGCGGAGAAAACTTGAATTTTACGTTTCGTGACACGTACCTTTGTCAAAATATAGCCTTAAGTTATCCATAAACTATACCACTCATAGTATATTTTAAACTTTCGAGTATTTTGGTCATTTACTTCTATAAATCATCATCTCGTTATTTGCTAAAAATACATTTTAAAATAGTGTTTTACTGTAGCAATTCACTGTAGCAAAGTCAATTTCACTGTAGCAAATAGTGATTTTCGAAAACACTGTAGCATTTTGAGTAATGTGGCAATTTGAAAACACTGTAGCAAATTAGTGTTTAACTGGTTCATCTTAAACGCTTTAGTTAACTTATCTAAATATCAATTGAATCAATAAACGAATGTTACTATCGTTTATTATATATATGTATATATCTTTTTAATATACATAAATCAGTTTTTAAATACACATTGGACGTTATTTATAAATAAATTTTAATAATAAATATTTAAATTTATCATATACATTAAAATAGATATTTAAACCAATAAGTTTAATGTACGGTATCAAACAATTAATACATTGTTACCTTTTCATGTTATAGTATATATGTATCTTTTTACATATAATTGTTCGCGAATCGTCGAAAACAACCGAAGGTATTTAAATATATAAAAGTAATTCAAAAATTTTGAGATTCAGTTTTACAGACTTTGCTTATCGTGTCGGAATGTTAATCATACAAAGATTAAGTTTAAATTTAGTCGAAATTTCTGGGTCATCACAGAGCAAATGAAACTCACCTAATGTATTTTGTAGTAAAAATACATATGACGTCATTGAACAAGTGTAAGATTGGCCTCGGATTCACGAACCTATATCAATTGTATTTCTATTAAAATGCATGATGACAATTAACCAGTTCTTATATTTATATTATTAATATACTTCTTATATTAATAATCCATTAACTATATTCATTTATATATTTTTAGATACTTAAGGATTTATGTATATATATCAAAATTTGAAGTATATGATATATCATTTATTCTAAATACCCTATATTGATGTTTAGAAATATCATATCATGTATTAAAACTTTATATTAATACATTTGTAATATTTATTTGTAATGATAATAATGATATTACTAATTATTTTATTAATGATAATATTTATACAAAATGTTACTTTTAATAAAGGATAAGATAATATCTTTTCTAATAATGTTAAATTTTGATAAAAGTGATAGTTTTGATAAAATGATAACTTAAAAAAAATTAGTTATAATGACACATCTAATAGAATTGATAATAATAATCATAACTTTTTTAATGATAATAATAATAATAATAATGATTAATAATTCATTTACATCATAACTTAATTATAATTTAAGTGCTTAACTTACATAATACTTCGTATAAATCAAATAACAAACAAATAGTTAATAAAATATTAAACTAAAATATACGTTTATGATAATACAGTTCTAAAACCATACACTTTTGGGTTTACATAAATTTTGAGTGTAATCGTATCTAAACATTTTTACACCAATTTTGATACAAAATGAGATGATGACTAGTGTCACATTAAATACAACAACAACAACAACAACAACAACAAAATCCAATACCACGTAAGTGGTGTATGGGGGAGGTGAGATGTAGACAGTCTTTCCCCTATTCTAGAATAAAGACAAGTCATTTTTTCACTCAGAGTGAAAACACTCTCAAAAGTAGAGAAACTCATCCCTCTCTATTCGACGGATAGAGAGATTTCTTCCGAGTGTACCTCAGGCCAATAAGTAGGAAAATATATATATATTTTTAAATAAATAAAATAAAATCGAGACGCCATGAAAATGGTAAAAATCAAATTTCCATAGGTTTTAAATCCTGCCTGAAATTTTATTTAGGCTCTTCAAGTCAGTCAAGTCGTCAATAAATCGACGTTTGCTGTCGACTCACATTAAATATTTATGCAAATTCAATGACATAGTTGAAAAGGCCAACCTGGCTTCAGGTAAAAAAAATAATTTATTGCTACGTGTTGAATAGTCCAAGGACAAAGAAAATCTTAAGTATTTTATAAATTAGTGTGACAAGAATAAATAGGAACATTATATTTTGTAAATAAATTCATTAATTTAATAATAAAATAATGTAAGAGATTTAATGCATTAAAATACAGAGAGTGACATTTAGCCTATTTGACAAATTTCAAATTGAGGTAAAGTTCTTTTTATCCCTTTAACTCTTTAGAGATAAAACATAACCTAAATAATCATTGATAAGCAATAAGAGTAACACACTTGATATTCTCACCTATACTACGTGGATGTCATCAAAACCGGTGAGTGTAATTTAGGTGATTGTACCGGATACACCCGAAACTCTTAAAAAAAATCTTGTATTTTGTGATTGTTATGCTTATTACATCTTACTTTTTATTTATATTTAATTTAAAAAAAATAATAATTATACCATTGAATAAATAAAAAAATAAGTAGACATCTTTATTTCATCGTTAAGACCATTTGTTCAATGTAAGAACTAATAATATGAATAAAGCATTTTATAGGGCAACCAACAAAACAACGTATGGAAGAAGAATGTGCTCATACATGCATTTCATCGAAGATATTGTTGATGACGTGGCAAAAAGAGGTAGCAATCACCATTTTGAAACATATAAACTTTCTTTGCAGGAATCTCCTTTAATATATATATATTTTACGTCTTATCTCGATCTTCCAGGTAACCAGCGAGGCAGCGATCCAAAAATAATTCGGGCAGTAGCACCAGAAATCGCCAGTTGTAGAAGAGAGAGAGAGAGATGGTGGCGCTTCATGGTGGTCATGGGTGATAGGATCGAATAGCAACAACAACGAGTAGTCGAGTAGTGGAGATGGTCATGGAATAGAAAATAACAGTAATATTATCGAGGGTGTAGCTTAAGGGATGATGGTGGTGATTGATGAAGACAGTAGAATAGTTGTGGTGGTGTTTGTGTTCTCTGTATCAACAATAGACAAAATATTTAAAGCTGTAGTACGGAGTAGTAAACAAAGAAAAGAAAAAGAGTTGAAATTTTATGAGGGTAGTTAATATGCATGTATGTTATATGTAGTGTGTTCTTTCACCAACACAAGAAACAAAAAGGAACGGAGATAATTATCAATAGATTATTTAATTTCCCACATGCCTAAAAGATAGCAGCCTCTTATTTGTATTATCTACCGACAGTTTTCACGGACTGTTATATCATGCTCCGTTGTTAATCAGTGGCGGATAAAAAGTCCTTGAAAAATTTCCAAAATTTTATATTAGTCATCTTTACTTATTTCAGTCATTATGGTATAAAATTTGGCCATCAACTATTAAATAAAAATTACATTAATTATTCACTCCCAACCCTAAGTAAAATATAAAAAGTTTTAAAATCAACAAATAGTTCCTAAATATATATTTAATAAGTCTATAATTTATATAACTCATTTTCGGATAACCTTTTATTATAAAATCACATAAGTTTCTCTTTACCTCGTTTACTATCAATCGAATGACAAGTGAGCGTTACCTTCGTTTACTAAACAATTAATATCTATTTACAATTAATATCTATTTACAATTAATTGTTCGTGAATCGTCGAAATTGGTCGAAGGTAATTGAATACATGAACATAGTTCCAAAATTTTCGAGACTCAACATTATAGACTTTGCTTATCGTGTCAGAAATATGTAAGGATTAAGTTTAAATTTGGTCGGAAATTCCCGGGTCATCACAGTACCTACCCGTTAAAGAAATTTCGTCCCGAAATTTGAGTGAGGTCGTTATGGCTAACAATAAATATGTTTTCTTGACGAATATGTGCTGATAAATAGAGTTTTATCATCATTGAGTAATATGGAGTAACAATTCGATTATTCAAAGCGTACGAGTGAAGCTATCACAGAAAAGTGAAATAAGAAGGATATGTTTCATCATAACTTTTGACTAGTCATGGTTGAATTTAGAATATATGGTGCGTCATAGCTTTTAACGTAGATGGTTGAATTCCGGAATTCAAGGGATTTATAGAAAATCCTCGAAATCAAAAAGATTTGATTCTTCGGTGAGTAAGGAAATTAAGATCTCTATAATTAAATACGGTGATCTTCCTCGATTACTCTGTCTGATATTTCCATTATAAATTAAGCTCTTCCGTTCTTTTATTCTCACCATTCCTATACTTTCTTTCTTAGTTCATACATCCAAAAGATTGTGAAAATGCTTAGTCCAGTTCTGATCCTTGTCCTCATTCTTACTATCGCAACAATCATTCTCCTTTTCCAACTTCCACCAGAGGAATCTGTCTTCTTCTACTCCGCCCTTGGGTTTATAATGTTTTTAATTCTCCCGTGTCTTTATGTTGCGATAAACATTGATATGCACGGTTTGTAATTTATGTGTTGTTATCAGGCTTTATATTCTCCTTTATAGTTCAAAGTTCTATGCTTTTGTTTTCTCTTTCCGACTTCAATTCAAGCGAACAATAGTCCAGAATTTGTAGATATAGAGTTTCGAATGATTATAATGTTCTAAGCAGGAAGGAATGTGATAGCACGGCTTGATTTGTCAAATTACCAGAATCACTGAGAATAGAACTATCAAGAATATATTTTCTTGATATGTTCAGAGGTGAAGTAGAATGAACGAGTCGTGTAACATGACACATGATGACGTTATGATCTGTGAATCATCACGTTTCATTAGAAACTCAGCATGACTTACTGTAATATAATCACGGTGATCAAGTGTTATTATATTATACTAACTCATGCATCAGTTCTTAACATTACTTCAATAACACTCATATTTTTAAGCTCGAAAATTTACATAATATAGAAACTAACAGTTTCTATATGATGTAACACTGATAGCACGAAGAGATTAATGATTTCAGATAAGAATAATTATGAGAATATCTCCAGAAATATGGAGGATATTTATAATGAAAGATATGATAATATCTCGGAATATCTAAGATCAGAGGATGATAGAAACTATTAGCTGCAAGGGTTTAGAGTAAGGAGCAAGATATTTACTAAAGACTTTAGCAGACATTGAATCATTTAGATTCTTTGAAGTCAAACTTATTATTTGTGATTTGTCCACGGCTTTCTTCCTAGTTTCGCATAATCTGCTTTTCGGTACTAAATTTTCTATTGAATGTTTCCAATATAATGATACACAGGAAGCATAAGGAGGTATATAATTTCGAACGAGAATATTTATGAAAATATCCTCAGAAATATCGAAGATATTGATGATGATATTTTGGAATTTCTAAGTTCGATGGTTGATGGAGAAAGATTTTTCGCAAGATTTTAACATGAATTCGGAGCAAGATATTCTCTAAAGATTTCAACGAATCCGGAATTACCTGAATTCTTTGAATATAGGGTTTGGTCCTAGTATTTGTCCTTGGTCTCCTTCATGGGTAACTCAATCTGTTTTTCAATACCCAATTTTCTATTGAGCGTTCCTAACACTCCTTTCTTTATCATCAAACTTTTGGTCGTTTAGACCATCTATTATTTTTCTGTTTCCTCTGCATTTAATGCTATGATATCTGAATCATCGGTTATTAATCCGAGGTGGTTTCAAAAAAATTGTGTTTTTAGATGATTAAACGCTTGATGGTAATATGGTGGAATATGAAAGGTTCCCCGGTAACAATAAAAGAGCACGCGTATATATCAACGTTATACTAAGGTTGTTTCGTACGAAAAGTCGAAGTTGTCTTGCTGGAGCTGTGACAAAACTGGCTATCTCGAACAGTAGATGCAAAGTTATTTTCGGTAATAATAACGCTAAAGGAATTAGCACAGCTACGTGTTAAACGTTTACTCGATTTTCAAGTGTTTTTAGGTGCATAACTATATGCATCAATCTTTTCTCCCGTAAATGAAGTGCGGTTGGTTCATCCTCTCGATTGAGATGTTTTCAAAAATCATGAAAGGTTTGAACGCAGATTGTAATCGTGAAGATACAAATGATGTTTAAGACGAAATCAAGTGGCAACTTGAAGAATTGTTTAGTTTCATATATTATAATCAATATTTTAATTCATTTTAATTGTCCAATGTTATTAATCCATAGTCGATAGTCCACAGTAACAGTTCAATAATTCATATATAGTTTAATATACAATATTCGAATTAATTAATACGTATTGTGACCCGTATACGTCTCAGACTCGATCACAACTCAAAGTATATATATTATTATAGAATCAACCTCAACCCTGTATAGAGAACTCGATCATTACTGCATATAGAGTGTCTATGGTGATTCCAAATAATATATATAGATGTGTCGATATGATATGTCAAAACTTTGTATACGTGTCCCGATATTTAAAGTTCGTAAAATAAATACAGAAGTTAAATGACGATAAATAAAATGCGTAAAGTAAATAACAGAAATTAAATAATGATAAATAAAATTGCGAGAATTAAAATTGCGATAAAATAAATTGCGATAAATAAAATGTAATATGGAATTAACAGTTAGCTAGGAACAGTTAGCTAGGATTTTGTTAGCGTGGTTTCTTAACAAAATTTCATATTGTCAATTAGTCTGTTTCTAATCAATTTTTATTGTGTCCATTATTTCTTCATTATGCCACTTGTTGGATTCTGATAAATCAAAATCCAAATATGAAATTAGATGAATATGGTTATTCTGTGGTGAACGGATATGTATATCTGTGGATGTAAGTAGGATAGTAAATGACCGTTGAATCAGGTTTGAAGAGTGTACAGTGTAACTTATAAATGTGAAATCTTAAATATTCTTCGGGTATTACCTACCCGTTAAAATATTTTCATCATTAACAGTTTGTACAAAAGAATTTTTAATTACAATCTTTATGAAAACATATATACATATATATATTTTCTTCAGATGTATTCATGGATTTAATGAGTTAATATGATATTAAACTCATTTGCTTTTCGGTTGGAACTAGAATAAATAATCTCTAAAACTTTAGAGATTATATATTCGTCATGTCGAGCAAAGATAAATGAGGTAGAACGATACGTAGAACGAAGATCATACTCAAAGTACATATGATGATATTGAAGCATGGATTGTTGATGGTACTGGTGCTGTTATTGATTGTACTGTTGGTGCCGGTGATGTTGCTGAAGCTGGTACATTTTGCACCATATTCTCCGAATTGATTATTCGAGCGCGAAGTTCGTTGACTTATTACTCCAGGATGATTGTCAGTCGGAACGAGCGAATGAATAGGTTTCAGAATTGTGGATAGAATATAATCTTGTCGAGTTACCCTGGAAATGAGACTGAAAATTTTGTCTCGAACAGGTTCGCCGGTAAACGCTTCAGGTTCATTGTCAAGAGGTGAATTCGGTTGGTGGAAGGGATTGCCTTCTGTGCGTTTCCATTAATTAAGTCAACTACAAACCCATCAGATGAATTGATAATGGCTGATTGGTTGATTCATGCCGATGACGCTGTTTTCAGAGCTTAGGTGAACATCTATGTCGGAATAGCTGTCGGAATAACTATCGGAATAGCTATCGGAATAGCTATCGGAATCTAAGGGACTCGAATTGGTTGCAGGATTCATCTCGTACGATTAGATGAAGGATTTTCGATAAGAAATAGATTATAGTATGTAGATTAGTACCCTGCAATACATAATTTACATATGCATATATAATACTAAAATTCCATAAGTTACGGAGGAATCTACGGGAGTTGTCAGACAAAGTTACAGTAATAGATACGCTAAGATATGAAGTAGCAGATACGCTAAGATATGAATTTTGTCTATACACTATTCATGCAGTCAATGCAGTAAAACGTGTCTAGACTAAGAATGATAAGCAAGTGATTCTCTAAGAATGATAAGCAGGTAATTTTTGACACAAAATGATAAGCAAAACTTTTGACATGCAGACACAGTCGAAGTCCAGACTCACTAATGCATCCTAATAACTTATCAGTTAGACACACTAATGCAGACATGGTTCGCTAAGACCACCGCTCTGATACCACATGTCATACCCCGTCCAAAATCTTCCTGAACGAACACAATAACATATGGTACCATCACGATGAACTGACGTCTATATGTCTTGAACGACTCCAATTAATATCTCTAAAATGAACAATTTGCACAGCGGAAGATTTCTTTCATACCTGAGAATATACATGCTTTAAAGTGTCAACCAAAAGGTTGGTGAGTTCATTAGTTTTACATAAATAATCATTTCATAATTTTAATAGACCACAAGATTTCATATTTCCATTTCTCATAAACATACGTCCCGTGCATAGAGACAAAAATATCATTCATATGGATTGAACACCTGGTAACCGACATTAACAATATGCATATAAGAATATCCCCATCATTCCGGGATCCTCCTTCGAACATGATATAATTTCGAAGTACTAAAACATCCGGTACTTTGGATGGGGCTTGTTGGGCCCGATAGATCTATCTTTAGAGTTCGCGTCAATTAGGGTTTCTGTTCCCTAATTCTTAGATTACCAGACTATATAAAAAGGGGCATATTCGATTTCGATAATTCAACCATATAATGTAGTTTCAATTACTTGTGTCTAATTCGTAAAACAGTTATAAAAGCAGCGCATGCATTCTCAGTCCCAAAAATATATATTGCAAAAGCATTTAAAAAGGGAGCAAATGAAAACTCACGCATATAAATATTGTAAAACAGTTAATAAAGTATTTGCATGTATTCTCAGCCCAAAAACGTAAAGAGTAAAAGGGAGCAAATGAAACTCACCTAATGTATTTTGTAGTAAAAATACATATGACGTCATTGAACAAGTGTAAGATTGGCCTCGGATTCACGAACCTATATCAATTGTATTTCTATTAAAATGCATGATGACAATTAACCAGTTCTTATATTTATATTATTAATATACTTCTTATATTAATAATCCATTAACTATATTCATTTATATATTTTTAGATACTTAAGGATTTATGTATATATATCAAAATTTGAAGTATATGATATATCATTTATTCTAAATACCCTATATTGATGTTTAGAAATATCATATCATGTATTAAAACTTTATATTAATACATTTGTAATATTTATTTGTAATGATAATAATGATATTACTAATTATTTTATTAATGATAATATTTATACAAAATGTTACTTTTAATAAAGGATAAGATAATATCTTTTCTAATAATGTTAAATTTTGATAAAAGTGATAGTTTTGATAAAATGATAACTTAAAAAAATTAGTTATAATGACACATCTAATAGAATTGATAATAATAATCATAACTTTTTTAATGATAATAATAATAATAATGATTAATAATTCATTTACATCATAACTTAATTATAATTTAAGTGCTTAACTTACATAATACTTCGTATAAATCAAATAACAAACAAATAGTTAATAAAATATTAAACTAAAATATACGTTTATGATAATACAGTTCTAAAACCATACACTTTTGGGTTTACATAAATTTTGAGTGTAATCGTATCTAAACAATTTTACACCAATTTTGATACAAAATGAGATGATGACTAGTGTCACATTAAATACAACAACAATAACAACAACAACAACAACAAAATCCAATACCACGTAAGTGGTGTATGGGGGAGGTGAGATGTAGACAGTCTTTCCCCTATTCTAGAATAAAGACAAGTCATTTTTTCACCCAGAGTGAAAACACTCTCAAAAGTAGAGAAACTCATCCTCTCTATTCGACGGATAGAGAGATTTCTTCCGAGTGTACCTCAGGCCAATAAGTAGGAAAATATATATATATTTTTTTAAATAAATAAAATAAAATCGAGACGCCATGAAAATGGTAAAAATCAAATTTCCATAGTTTTAAATCCTGCCTGAAATTTTATTTATGCTCTTCAAGTCAGTCAAGTCGTCAATAAATCGACGTTTGCTGTCGACTCACATTAAATATTTATGCAAATTCAATGACATAGTTGAAAAGGCCAACCTGGCTTTAGGTAAAAAAAATAATTTATTGCTACGTGTTGAATAGGGCCAAGGACAAAGAAAATCTTAAGTATTTTATAAATTAGTGTGACAAGAATAAATAGGAACATTATATTTTGTAAATAAATTCATTAATTTAATAATAAAATAATGTAAGAGATTTAACGCATTAAAATACAGAGAGTGACATTTAGCCTATTTGACAAATTTCAAATTGAGGTAAAGTTCTTTTTATCCCTTTAACTCTTTAGAGATAAAACATAACCTAAATAATCATTGATAAGCAATAAGAGTAACACACTTGATATTCTCACCTATACTACATGGATGTCATCAAAACCGGTGAGTGTAATTTAGGTGATTGTACCGGATACACCCGAAACTCTTAAAAAAAATCTTGTATTTTGTGATTGTTATGCTTATTACATCTTACTTTTTATTTATATTTAATTTAAAAAAAAATAATAATTATACCATTGAAAAAATAAAAAAATAAGTAGACATCTTTATTTCATCGTTAAGACCATTTGTTCAATGTAAGAACTAATAATATGAATAAAGCATTTTATAGGGCAACCAACAAAACAACGTATGGAAGAAGAATGTGCTCATACATGCATTTCATCGAAGATATTGTTGATGACGTGGCAAAAAGAGGTAGCAATCACCATTTTGAAACATATAAACTTTCTTTGCCGGAATCTCCTTTAATATATATATATTTTACGTCTTATCTCGATCTTCCAGGTAACCAGCGAGGCAGCGATCCAAAAATAATTCGGGCAGTAGCACCAGAAATCGCCAGTTGTAGAAGAGAGAGAGAGAGATGGTGGCGCTTCATGGTGGTCATGGGTGATAGGATCGAATAGCAACAACAACGAGTAGTCGAGTAGTGGAGATGGTCATGGAATAGAAAATAACAGTAATATTATCGAGGGTGTAGCTTAAGGGATGATGGTGGTGATTGATGAAGACAGTAGAATAGTTGTGGTGGTGTTTGTGTTCTCTGTATCAACAATAGACAAAATATTTAAAGTTGTAGTACGGAGTAGTAAACAAAGAAAAGAAAAAGAGTTGAAATTTTATGAGGGTAGTTAATATGCATGTATGTTATATGTAGTGTGTTCTTTCACCAACACAAGAAACAAAAAGGAACGGAGATAATTATCAATAGATTATTTAATTTCCCACATGCCTAAAAGATAGCAGCCTCTTATTTGTATTATCTACCGACAGTTTTCACGGACTGTTATATCATGCTCCGTTGTTAATCAGTGGCGGATAAAAAGTCCTTGAAAATTTTCCAAAATTTTATATTAGTCATCTTTACTTATTTCAGTCATTATGGTATAAAATTTGGCCATCAACTATTAAATAAAAATTACATTAATTATTCACTCCCAACCCTAAGTAAAATATAAAAAGTTTTAAAATCAACAAATAGTTCCTAAATATATATTTAATAAGTCTATAATTTATATAACTCATTTTCGGATAACCGTTTATTATAAAATCACATAAGTTTCTCTTTAACTCGTTTACTATCAATCGAATGACAAGTGAGCGTTACCTTCGTTTACTAAACAATTAATATCTATTTACAATTAATATCTATTTACAATTAATTGTTCGTGAATCGTCGAAATTGGTCGAAGGTAATTGAATACATGAACATAGTTCCAAAATTTTCGAGACTCAACATTATAGACTTTGCTTATCGTGTCAGAAATATGTAAGGATTAAGTTTAAATTTGGTCGGAAATTCTCGGGTCATCACATTCAGTGGGTCATAGCGGTTACTATTTGAAAGTTTAGATAAAATGATAATGTGTTTGATTAGTTGACCAGATTAAAAGGGTCAAAAATTTACCCTTGTTGTTATTGGTTCATTGAAATATTTTAAATGTGTGTCTTTCAAATAATATGTTACATCATATTTTGACAACCACAAATAACATAGAGGAATCAATAAGACTAAAATGAAATGGACAAAGAAGTGTTAGAACCAAGTTCACAATTTAGAGGTTAGAAAAGTACAGTCGATCTAGCTATCAGATTCAGTTATAGCCTCCACCAAGTTCATACTTTAGAGGTTATAGAAGGAACATACATATATTTTATGATACAGATTTATAAACCACTATTTTTCAACCTTCTCTCCAACAAACAAATTATGTATCAATTTTCTTCTTTAACATTATATCTCCACAAACAAAATTATGTACTCCATCCGTCCCATTTTTTTTCATTTTAATTACAATTAACAAATTAATAAATCTTTAATTAATGGTTGTTCTTAAAAACAAAACCGTCCATGTGTCATCATTTTCGATGTGCTCCGACGATCACCGAAAGCTATTAAAAAAAGGATGCATTTATAGTATGTTAGTATGTCTCGGTGACAGACCGGGACTATAAAATAAGTATATAATTCATATTGCGTGTAGTTGCAACAACAAAAAATTGCTCGAGTTCTATCAGATTTAATAAATCAGTTGAATCTAATTATGTAATGGTATAATTTTACTAATACAGAGTAATACGTTACCATTCCCTCAAAATTAGTATTAAAAATTGTTCGGTAGTTTTTCTTATGATTTTATATGTACAAATGTGTGTATGAACATACTATAATAATAGGACATGTGTGTATGAACAAATGTATGTAGTTTTCTTGATGATCGTAGTAGTATATAGGAGTAGAGATCAAATATGAATTAAAACGTGTAAAATTGAGTTTAGTGAATTTTTTAAATTAAGTGGGTACATATGATAGTTTTAATATTTAGATTGGGTATATATGATATTATATGATTTACTTGAGTAAATATGTGATTTTAAAAGTTGATAAAGGTATATATGAATAATTGTGACATGTGAAAATTACACTTGGTTTAATATGCAATATTTAAAGAGCTAATGACATGTAATCTAATCAAATCTCTCTTTTATATAAATATATAGATAATAAAATAATTTCTAATAACATGATTTGGATTGCATAAAGAAAAGGTAAAGGTAAAAACATTAATCGTGTTTATAAAAATACAGTAGGACTGTTATTTTTCATTTAATTATCTGTTTCTATATAGTTATTAATTTATTAAGTAAAATTGTTATTTTTTTTTATAACTTAATTTTAAAATTTGTATGTTTCTATGACACATGAAATCAGACATCTCTTCTCATGAAGAAGCAAATGAAAAATGACCTGATAGCGAAAAAAGTAACAGTCACGAACGTGTCAAGAATTAAGTGATTCATTTAACAAGCTTTAGTACATAAAAAAACGTCTCTAAATACATATAGCGATGCAAGATAGTCGGTACCAACACATTAATTTGAAAACCCTTTCAATAAGTAAAATGAGCCCTTAAAACTTAAGAGTGTATGTTCGGTCAGTTTTCGGGTGTTGGTGTAAGTGGTTTGGATTAATCCATTTTTCAAAAATATCTATGAGCACCAATAATCAAATCAAATATGATAAAATCAAACCAATCCAATCAAATATAGAGTCGATTTATTTGGTTTGGTTCACTATTAAGCCAAACTAAAACTCGATAACTAGACAATAATGATAATGGCATTGTTGATAATTTAAAATGTACATAAAATGTACATGATAATATAAGAAATACATTTCGAGCGTAATATGATACACTACTACATTGTAAAATAAACTAACTACAAATACATCGACACACTACTAAATTACATGATAATATAAGAAATACATTTCGAGCGTAATATGATACACTACTACATTGTAAAATAAACTAACTACAAATACATCGACACACTACTAAATTATAGAATAAACTAACTACAAATTTGATCGGTGTCGAAGGGCCTATCAAAAATAGCTTAATTACTCTACTTTAGATAGGATAAGCAGGATTCGTTCCATGAGAAGTCATGGTTAACTAGCAAGCAATTTCAAAGTTGGTTTGGTTGTTTAACTAAAAGCTACTAAGATTTATCAACTAATATTAAAACTTAAAATTTAAACTAAAGTGCAATTGAGAGTGTTGAGATGTAAACAATGAGAGTAAAGTCTTTATCCTTTCACAATCCCAATCTAACATGTATTCATTCAAACAAGTGTTATGTTTACCAAATGTTGATCAAATCTCATAGACAAGACTTCTTAAATTCATTACTTCTATTATCTTGGGATTAAACTATGTAACCTAGACACTGTGTCTTTATCCCTAATCTAATTAACACTAAGTTGGATCAAGAACACACTGTTAAATCACAATAATTTAACTTGCAATAACAAAACATAGAACTTGCATTAATCAACAATTGATTTGGTTACAATATCATAATCAATAAGTATTAAAACATCACAAACCACATAATCTTGAATGAAATCATACATATTTTAATTGTTCATGAAAAGGATAAAGTTAAGAAGACTAGCCAAGCATGTTAGTGATGATGATCATGGAGATTCTTGAAGATTGTATGATGAACAACACTTTAATCCTAACTTGAATCCTTGAGCAATGATGATTTTGGAGTGTTTTGATGTATTTGGGAGTGATCTCTGCTGCAAAAACTGATGGAAAAAGTGTTCCTTTCGTAACCCTAATGGTCTCCTTATATAGGGTTTGGATAACTTGGTCCCAAAGCTAAAATTCGTAGTTCCCGGCACTAGCTTTTTTGTGTTGGCGTATTTTACGCCAGTGTTGTTTCAGCTTGGGAGTATTTTTACGCCAGAAAGTGGGTTTTGCTCTGGCCAGACCTGAGATGTGGCGTATTTTATGCCCCAACTGGCGTATTTTACGCTAGTGTTAATTCCTGGGTCATTTTTCGATCTCTTCAATCTTGCTCGCAATCCGCCTTTAACCGCTATTTTCTACCACGTTTCACACCAATATCTTTTCTTGCCTGTAAAACACAAAACCATATCAAAGTATCTCCTTTTTCACTCACACATGATTAATTTCACGTAATTAAGCACAAACGATCGTGTCAAATAGGGACCGATCAAACCCCCCACACTTGGCTTTTGCTTGTCCTCAAGCAAATCTATTTTTAATTGTAGGACAACAATACCTAGGTGGTATTAATTCAAATAAGTTTTCGTAAAACAATGTTAACTATTAATTGAGATGTAAAGGCAATACGGGTCAATCACTCAAAATCTCAAACAATTTTCATCCTCTAATGCGTCAATCATAAACTTTTCCTCACAGAATATTTCCTTAGTTTAACAATTCCAACACTAGTCATAACATCATAAACCTCAATTATTTCCCCAAATCATCAAATGGATCAACACTTAGAACTAAGTGAACAAATATCCTTCACAACTTCTCATGATCCACTCTTAATCTTTTAACAAAAATATAAATGTATCTAGGTAGCATGTCAAAAGAAACACAAAATGGGTTAAATTACATCCGGAGTGATTTCATTAGGTTAGTCATGACTAAAAAAAAATGGGTGTAAAGCGGTTACGAATGTCGAACCAATCAAACTTTATAAGGTTTAGAAATTTTAACGTGACCCTCATTCGTACAAAGATAAATTAATTTAAATCGGAATGTCAACTATATTTAGAATTGTGCATATGTTTGTGTTTTTGTCCTCCTTAACTCTTCAAATAGCCAAACTCATGCCCTTGTCTACACTAGTACTAAGTGCATAGCTTCTAAGTCCCAACACCAATGAACCCCCTAAGTCTAATTGGGAATACCCCATACCACAAGCTCGATGAAGTAGATTTTGGTTACGTTGCCCATTTGTATGAGGCATCACATGAAGGTGTAGGTACTTTTGTGAAGTTATAAGGAGTCTTACAATTCCGCCTTGACATTTCAATGAGAACGAATTTTATGCCTCAGTGGTCCATGCTTTATAAGGCACTCGTTTCACAATTTTTGGCATACTCTTCTTCTACTCTCTTTTTTTTCTATGCCTCAGTGGTCCATGCTCTTTAGGGCAATCGTTTCATAATTTTTGGCATATAATTTTAAATTCGTCTCTTTCACTTCCTCCTCTTTTTCCATGATAGCACAACGCATTTAACACATTAAGGACATTTGGGATGTAACGGTGAATGTGTGGTGATGGTGACAATGATATATAGATATATGTATGTAATGTAGATGATGGGTGTTGGGTGTGGTGAATATCATTGTCATAGCTTGTGATATAAAGTACTCCCTTTCGACCTTTGCCTAGGGAAGAGTAAACTCTACAAGTGTTGCATTGGTGACTATCATCATTATTATGCACTTTCATACTAGTGAGTAAATCATGAAATCCATTGTGGAACCTTGGAAACCACTCTGAGTCAAACTAATTAAAAAGCCACAAACACTATAGCATAATAGCTAAATATAATTGTCATGCTAATTTAAACCAATTATGTCTTAGCAAAAATGAGTTGCGTTGCCACTTAATGTTACCAAATCTAAACAGGATAAAGTAATATTAAATTCGACATCAATAACCAAAAATAAGGGTTGGAATGGGAAGTTGGTTTTTTTTTTTTTTTTTAAGGCTTAGGCTGCTAATGGTCACTAATTGATTCTAACACACAATTGTTGTAACAACCCTGCTTTTTCTGTTCCTTCCGTTAGTTTATTTAACGGCGATTACTTGACTGTTATGTGTTTATGTGTAATAAATACATACTTGATCCCTGGAGGGTTACAATAATTAATATGAGTTGATATTAATGCGAATAAATATTTCGGATAATGAAATACGATAAAAACGATGCGGTTTTGATAACTGTTTTTTGAGCAACAAAACGCTCGGGTTTATTTTAATAATTAATTTATTAATTATTAACTTTTTAAAAGTATTTAGTTTATTGGATTTTTAATAAATTAAACGTTTGGTTGCGTTTTAACGATCGGTTTAGCATTCCGGACCTTCGGTACGACTAAACGACACTTGAAACGGACCACGAGTACAATCTTTTGCAAAACACGAGCCCGGGAGTAACCCCATTGGGCCATTCTGCCGATTACTCCCATCCCTCCCCCTTTTATTTTATTTGTTGCAACTTGAGGAACCTAATTGCTAAATTAGTGAACTAGGGTTAGTATAAATACAAGTATTAAACCTAAATTAAGTAAAACGCTCACACACAAAAAAATTGCAGTCGACTTCCTCCCTCCCCTCTTGCTTACGTAGAAACCCACCATCACCATCACATCTTCATCTTTCAAAATTAGCAAAAGTGTTCTACACGAATCGCGTTCATCTCATCGTTCTCTATCCATTGATATAAACAATTTTGTGATCAAAGGTATATTTTCATAAACCCAAATCTTTAAAATCAGACTTGTATTAATGTTTCATAGTTATGTTGTCAATTGCTCAAGTCTATACGCGTACATGTTAATTGTTATCGTTAATTTGATCGTTTGATGCGTTAGGGTTTAAAACCGAATTTGTTTATTGCTTGATCAGTGAATTTTGATTTTTAAAATGCATGATATTATGTGTTAATTATATTCCTTGCGAAAAACCATTGATTTTAGGCTTTGGATTCGCTTGATTTCGTTTCCGGATGATCAAGTTATGGCCAATTGAAATAAACGTTGTGTTTTTGTGTGTAATCAGAAATATGGATTTGTTAGACCATGAATTGGCTTGTGAAACTTATACCACTGGAAAGATAAATTAAAAACACTAAATTTACACTAGGATATCATGTCGTTTGCTTATGTATAACTTGAGATATGCTTGATTTAGTGAAAAATTGGATTTATACAGCACTTGCATGAAAATAGCCTTGTATGATAAAATGTGTTAACTTTTGTGTTTAAAGATTTGCATATTTGAAATGTACACAAAACTTACTTCATCTTTCATGTAGATATCATAGCCTAATTGTATCTAGATCTACAGATAATTGCGTGCGAATGTGACTAGCTAAACTAGGATCGAAACATAAACTTGCTCTCTGTTTTATACTCTGTGGTTTGTGTTTATTGATTTAGCATGTATGATTCTGGAATATGAATCTTTATATGTTATATAGTATATTCTCTATTTATTGCAACCTCTAAAACCTTATGTATTGGGCACAATAGTGCCATACTTTGTGTAACTTCTGAATTGAGCTGAAAACTAAACATTCAACTTGCACGAAAAACTGTACAAATTGGCTAAACAAAAATTGCTCAAATTTTTATATGTGTTAGTTTAACTTGTCCTTGAACTATTTCCACTATTCTTGTGTCAATTGCATGTCCCTAGCTCCGGTTATAGCCAAAATGAAATCAGTGCGCGGTCCGAAACTGACTTGATAAACAACAAAGGTACCCCTTCTGATTCCTGACTTTTAATCATCGTATGAGACCCTGGCCAGACTTTTTGGAATTGATTTTGAGTATATTCATGATCTGGAGTTTTCCATGTTTTCATGAATTTTGTACTATGAGATAATATGCTAAGTTTGCTATATGTACATGAACTTTGTGCACAACGATAAACTGAAATTGTGAAATTGACCTGCTATGATCTAAAACGTGATGTTTGATTTAGGTTTGACATGTTGACCAACATTTGATATGAACCTACTGATGTTGACCTTAGTTGACTACTTTGACCAAGATTGACTTTTGGTTTAACTTCGTTTGACTTAGTTTGACTTGCATGAACTAGTTGACTATATGTTGACTTTTACTTTGAAACGCGTCGAGTCGAGCAATAAGACAACTTATACTATGAAACCACATTTGTTTAGGACATATTTATTGACCAACCTAAATACGTATACTTAGGTTGCATTACTCGGCTATAATCCGTACAATTTAATTGTCCACTTTTCAATCCGAGCTTTATTCAAAGGTGAGTCTACAGTCCCGCTTCTTATATGTTTTCAGGGATGAGAATACACGCTGTTATACTTACATTATCAAATGCTTTTGTATTGACACGAGTACTATATATGCATATTGAGTTTGTTCACAAAGCCTCTAGCTTGAATACTTTTAATACCATCGGTGTAAGCACAATTTAGATGGACGAATCTGTTAGGTTGACAACCTCACCCTACAATATTAACCGTGGTGCATTTACTTTGAACATTAAATACACTCGAACAAGTGTATAACATTTTATGAGGTAAAGGCGGGTATAGTGGTTTCTATACTCGGGTCATTGCTAGTATTCAGGTGCTCATAGATTATGCAAACGTTTTGCAACTTGGAGTTGTACTTGTAAAATCTCGTGGTCAAGGAACTTAAACTATTTTCTGATAACTGTTTTTTTTTCCAGATACTATACAACGTTATATAAAACTATGGTTTACGAACAAAATGAGATAAAACTTGACATGGTAGGGTCAACAAACTTTTGAAACGGGACACGGTGTTGTATACAAACTTTTAACGTTAAACCTTGGTGGTCTTCCACTAATAAGCGTTTTTGAAATATTATTTCTTAAACATACTGTATTGTTTTACCTGAAACCTGTAGATTCACGCAACATTATTGTTGATCCATTTTTCATGTTTTATTCTCAGGTATTAATTGCTTCCGCTGTAGAATATTGCTGTTACGTAGAAGTCAAGCTAAGCACTGGGACCAGAGTTAACATTCCGTTAAAGGAATTTTTAACGGGGTGTTACATATGGTATCAGAGCTGGTTTAACCTTAGCTGTGACGCCCCGTACAAAACCATCGTGTACGGATCATCAACAACAGGATCATTACAAGGTCATACACTATATGCTGTTTGAAAACCAGTTTTGCATTCATGAAAATATAGCGTTTTACAAAAGATAACGTGCTTCCTATGAATAGAAGCATAAACATAAGTACGTGACCCCTGAGGTCGTTACAAAACCATTGGTTGAAAATAACGTAAGTTACGAATGCAAAATAAAAGTTCCATGATTGAGACATCTCTAAGTAATGCAGCGGAAGTCTAACACAGCAAGTCTGTAACAGCAAGTCTAATACACCAAGACAGCAAGTATAACAGCAGAAGCAACAACGTCTAAGAACCTGAGAAACACATGCTTAAAAAGTCAACACGAATGTTGGTGAGCTATAGTTTGTTCGTAATCAGTAATGTAATGTAGGCCACGAGATTTCAGTGCTTCAACCAGCAGTTTAAATCAGTAATTCAAATCAGTATGATAAAGTATATGTTTATCCGCGGGCACCCGGTAACTAACTTAACGTAATAATACCCACTAAAAGTACACTTGGCGAGTGCGTATGTTCACGAAGTATTAAACACCCGTTAAATGCTAGCGCGACTAGCCCGAGTGGGGATGTCAAACCCTATGGATCCATATCTAAGATTCGCGTTCACCGGTTCAAAAACCAATGACTAAACGTTACCGAGCTAAGGGGAAAGTTTATGCCGTTATATAACCCACACATATATAAAGTTTAAGTACTCGTGCCTAGTATGTAAAACGTAAAATGCGCATGTATTCTCAGTCCTAAAATAGTTAAAGTAAAAAGGGATGCTATAACTCACAGTGAAAAGTAGTAAAGTTGATTCGGGAAAGTAAGCAAGTAGTTTGTCCGAAAGGTCCTCAACCTAAGTCAAAAGTTACTAAGTCAGTAAATAGTTCCCAAAGGTTTAAAAGTATGTAAATTAGGTCTTAAGTATCATCATCATTCATCATCAAACAAAAAGTGTAAAGTAAGTTTTTATTCAAGAATAGAGTTTGAAATAAAGGCTGACTTCGTTCAGTCTCCACGACCTCTATACAAACTGAAATGAGGTGAGACCAGTGGCCATGACTCCGTATATGAGTCCCCTAGAGGCTGACCAATTTTCAGAACCAAAATCGTCTTCAGGCGACGGTTTAAGTGCGAGTAGGTCAGAAATTTCAGCACAACGTTAAAAGGGTGTGGTGACTTTCGGAAGGCTATAAATCCTAAACCGTAAATCAGATTAAGGCGAGTCTTAAATGAAAAGTCATCTACTCGAACCAAACAATCTGGATCAGTTCCAGAAAATAGTAGGTAAGGTGATCCGGTGGGTTCTTGGTGCTAGATACTCATCACGATTCTCATCCTTGATGCTTGTAGCTTCAAGTGTACAACTCGTTGATGGGTTTGCATCATCTTAACCAAGGTTTGACCATCATAACACTAGTGTATGTCTAAGATAAGTAACACAACTCATTTAAGGGTTATAAGTAGGTTGATGAACCAAAGTTACATCAAGATCTTAGATCCGACACATACATGAGTTCTAATAGTAATATTAAGCTATAAACTTGAAAGCAAACTAAATAAACAAGATCTTAAGTTGTAGAACTTAGATCTTAGTTAGATCTTAAAGATCCTAGACTAGAAAGTCTAGATCTAGTGTTCTTAAGTTAGATCCTAAGTTATAAGACTTGGATCCTTACTTTAATAAAACCATAAGTTATGAAACTTAGATTTTAATCTTGTAAAATGTATATAAGCTTATAAGCTCTTGTTTACAACAAAATTGGAAGACCATAAGCTATAGAAACTTAGATCTAACATAAGTGTATGAAGTTATAACTAGAAAGTTATACTTCCATGTTCTTGAACTTACAAAAGTTTAACTTTAGTTTCAAGAAATATGAGATCAAGTTTAACTAGTAATACTTGACCAAATTAACAACATCACAACTTTAAATAAATAAAATGAAGAAATAAACTAAAGTTACAAGTATTATGTTCATGTTTGTTTCATACTTGAGAAGATTCAAATCAAAGTTTGGATCTTAAGGAAATAAACTTCAAGTCTACAAAACATGAACACAAGTAAGCTCTCAAGGCTTATGAGTTTTAGATCTACCTAATACTTCAAGTGTAGAACCATAAACTATCAAGTTTAGATCCTTGTTCTTGACTTCACCAAACAAAGATGGAAGTAACCAGATTCATAAAGATACAAACTATAAAGTTTGATCTTGAACAACAAACAATAACAAGTAAATGACGATGATAGAAGTCGAATTCAAGGAAGAAAAAAAAGAAAATAAAGTTTATTACTTACAAAGTTTGAGAGAAAAGACTAAAGAAAAGAGAGTGCAAGTATGTTGTGTGTGTAAAATGAAGTGAAGACTAGTGTATAAGTAACAAATAAAAATGAAAAATGAAACCTCCCTCCCCATTCCAAACCTACGGTTTTGGAAGCTCAAATAAGGAAGTCAAATGCTTACTTTCAAGTATTGGGAGGTGGTGTAAGCTTAAAATGGATTAAAGTTAAATTGCATGGGAAAGAGGTGTAAGCATGCTTGTGACAAGTCTCCTCATAAACTTAATTAATCCTTGTTTAGTCTTAAAGAATCATTAGCATAATAGTGGGCTTACTAGTAGTCCATTAAGAAAAGTAGGGTGGGCTTCCAAGTCCATGTCCATTAATAAAGGCCCAAGTCCAAGTATGTAATAATTAAATAAATAAAGCCCAAGTAACTAACTAATTACATTAGTTAATTAAAAATGATTAATAATAATTAATCATGAATGTAAATAATATCCGAAATATTATTCGTGAAAAGCGTGTGTCACAAAGACAAGTCGGGCCATGGAAAGTCAATTACGGTGTTAAGTCCATTAAGGTAACTAGTAAGCATTAGTAAACACTAAGCTTAATTAAATAAGCCCTCAAGCCAAGTAATTGTTATAATAAATAACAATCAAGTTTACGCAGTCATAATATTCAAATTACGACAAAAGTTTAACGTATACCTGATAGGTCAGATCATGTTGAGATTGAGAGAAAAGATAAGATATAGTGAGATTCGGTATATAGGAAGAAGACTCGGTATGAGAGAGAATCGGTACAAATTAAATTCCACAGCTTCTAGAACTCAGTTACAATGCAATGGCTATCTAATTAGGACTACATAGGTTCCTTATATTGCCCTCTTCTAAGGAACCTTCATTTAAGCTTAATTCACATTAACACTATACAACTTCGGGGTCCTAACAATCTCCCCCTTAGTGTTAAATGTGAACTTTACAATATAATTCTATCAAAAACTAAAGGAACTTTGTTCCTCTGAAGTGAATTTTAGATTTGAATCCCTTGAGATTCTCATATCTTCGTATATTCACTCTTGTTTTGAGACGACTTTTCAATCTTGTGAGAATGTATTTGACAATCTCATTATCTTCAGTTGAATAGCAGTTATTGATCAGTCTCCATCTCATGTATTTGGAAGCATACATCAACGTTCCGTCTGAGTATCTTCTGAAATCTGAGACTCTGATAAAGATCTTTGTATAGTGAGAATTGACAAATGCAACCCCATATGGACAGTCGCTTACTTCAAGTAAGGACATGTATCTTAGCTCTTCAATCACTTGATTTGGCGGTTTGATTCCGAGCTTTTTGTGTTCAGATTCCAATCCCATTTGAAAATCATGAACAGACATCCATCTCATCGAAACAAGAATAAACCTGTAGACTGCCTTCATTGCAGTAGCATGATAAGTTGTTGCAGATTCATTCAAGTTAATCAAATACTTGTAAATGAAAATAATGTCGTCCATCTTCAGTTTATCAAAATCCGCTTCTGAAAACTGATAATCCTCATCATCCATTCTTGTAACATGAAACAATGGCATCTTCACTTCATCCTTATTAATCATCAAAATCTTATTTATGCTGTTGATCTCTGAATTTCGCTGAATTTGAAGTTTCTCTTCATTCTTCAATTTAAATTTATTGCGAACACTCAGATAAGCTTTGAGATATTCTGGTTTCTTATGATATTTCCATGCACCCAGAACACTCATTGATGCAGAAAGGACAAGATCAGAATCACCATAGATTCTATACGCTTATTGTTCAATGAATGGTGAACGAAGAATCTTTTTCTCTTCATCCTCACTTAGTTGGTAATCAGCATCACGCTCAAGAACAATCTCTGCAGTTTGAAATGGAACATTCAAATCAGGAGGAGTCGTAGTATCTTCTTTGCCATTAGAGAAAATCTCCTTTTCGAAGTGTATTCCGAATTCATCAGTTGGAGATGTCAAGTTAACAAATTGATGATTATTGAATTCATTGGCGATACTCGATGATCCCTTCAAAATATCTTCATTGTTGTCAAAATTTTGATTGTTCTCTTGAGATGACTTATTCTCATATTGATCAGCTGTATCCATAATCATTAACATCCCTGAGTCACCCTCTCTCTGACTTTCTGATTCATCTAGAAAACTTTCACACTGCTGGATTTCCTCAATTTCATCACTACCGGAATCAGATATATCAACAACATCTTTATCCTTCTTTTGACTAGATGTACCAGCTTCATAACCACTGGACCGATGACCACTTTGTCTATTCTCCCCTTTATGAAGATTGTCGGGATCGAAATCATCATGATCAGGCATGTGAATTGGTCCAGGTGACTTACATGAAGAGAAAGGATACACTATCCTTGCTTGCTCAAGATAAATCATCATAGGCTCGCGAACTTCATCAAGATCAGTCCGTTTAGCAAACTCAGCAAGATAGAGCTCCTCCACCTCATTGTCAGAGAGATACTGTAATCCATATCTATTTGAAATCCAAGAAGGTGACCCAGTTGGTGAAACAACGGTGTAACCATGAACAAAAGCAGCATCAGCAGCATCTGTTGAAGGCGATGTCGATGGAAGTGTTTGAGTTATCATGAGGGCAGGTAAGGATGATTGTGCGGTATTATTCTTATATGTAGGGCTGTACATACTACTAGTGAGATTCGTGATATCCCCTTCTGATGGAGGTTGGATAACAACCGGAGTTGTCACCGGCAAAGTTTCTTTCGAAGCATCCGCCTCCATGACTTTAGTCTCATGGGACTCTGACAGAGTAGCAGAACTACCCGTCGGTTTAGCTCTCGCAGAGATATTGCTATCTCTGACTCCTGAAATCATTGATATACCATGAGGTGGTAAATCTCTTTCAGTTAAAGACTCTTCCTCCAGACCCTGAGATTCAGAATCCGGAAGAGAAGTGGTTTGATCCAATGAATCACTTTCATGAATCAAGGGATCAGTCTGCTGGAAGTCTGATAAATATCCCGAAGGATTGTCATGTTGACTCATTAACATGGGACGCGGCAGATCTCCCTCATCAAGAGAAGCCGGACCTCGAGACCATGTTGTACGTTGAGGCACAGGAGGATTTCCAGCCGATACGCAGGTACCTTTTCAAGACTTTTCGGCTCCCCTTCGGTCGTTCTGGACTTCAATGATTGAGTTTCCTCAATCGATTGAGTCAACGCAGACTTTACTGTAGAGGAAGACTTTACTTCCTTAGATGCCGAAGCACCTTACTTTGTAGGATTTATTATTAAGTCCTGTTTAGATTGGATGGGCTTTGTGGTCTTTTTACCATCCGTGCGTTTAGATCTTTTGCCTACCGAAACTTGCGCTTCATTTAGCGTAGGGCTTACTATTATTATTGGATGTGATACGGAGATGGGTGAGGGTGACCTAATTCGTTCTAGGTCATGGTCCGTATCACCAACGATAGTAGTAACTGTTTGGCGGATGATAGGTGTCGAAGTCCTAGATCTAGTTACTCGTTGGGTTGGCGGAGTCTGAATCATCTCATCAGGTATATATCGAGTTCTCTTAGGAGAATGTTCGGGAGACGATTCAGATGCTATTGCTGAAGTGTCAGTGTCACTGCTCACTTCGGGTGTTGTGGAAAGGGTTGGTTAAATCCTAGTTGGACTAGGTTCCCTGATCCTCACGGGTTGAGCTTGGTGTGCTGCCCTAGATCGTTTAATGTTCACCCTAAGTGGAGGATTAGCTGGCCCGGGTGATTGAACTACAGGTTGCTCTACAACCTCTGGGGCTGGAACCACGGCGGGTTCAACTTGTTCTTATTGTACCGGGTTCGGAAGAGGTATTCCTACAGCCTCAAAATAAGAACGCATACGAGCGTCTTGGGGTTCAACTAGCCTCACTAGCTAATTTGGAATCGGCGCAGTGAATTGATTATCAGATACTATCGGGGTATTCATCTTCAGCTCTGCAAATCGTTTCATCTGTAATCCATGTGTACCTGGTACAAATATATTTGCATTTCTGCAAGCATTTATAGCATCATGGATAAAGATACAGAAAAAACTTTCGCAAGGAATGTATGAACCCCTTGGTTTATCAACTTGAGCTTGAACCAAATCCCATATTAGTTCTGCATAGTCAGGAGTTTCTACTCTTATGAAAGAGTAGAACAACTTCAGCATTGGCACAGTCAGGCTGTCGGATCCACTCCTTGTTATCAGCAAACATCGGTTGATGATTGAGAAGATCACGTACCACCTTGAATGCAGATATTTCTTCTGAAACTTAGCTGGAGGAACATTGCGGGCTCCAACATAACCAAGATCAAAGACATATGACATCATCTGTTGAGTAGCAGGAAAAGCAGGAGCATTCTGCACAACAGGAAGTCTGAATATCCTCCTGAAATCAGCCTTAGTAATACTCCTCCTCCCTTGAACTCCTCTCAGTTGAAATTCAAAACGAGCTTGTGTTCCCTCTGGATTTTCAGCAGTAGGTTGTGTAGCTTCCACAAACCTAATTGTTCTGTTAAGTAGCTCCAGATCTGTTACAGGTACACTGACTGTAGAGTTTAGAGCAGGCCATAGAGTCTGCCTCTCTAGAATTACAGTCCAGTAATTGCAGGGAATGATGGTTTCAGAGTTGATGAAGTGATTGTTCGTCATTTAGCTGTATAAATAAGAAATAGAAGACCACAAGATATTTGACATTAAGCATATATCTCTATTCTTATTTGCCTTTGAAATCCTTTGTATATGTTTTATCTTTTATATTTTATGATTTTTATGGTTTTTCTAAGATATAAAAATCCTTTATTCTCAAATATGAACAAGTAATTGACAATCATGACATTCATATGATATTCATCACAATACAAATTCATCATGCAAAATCAATTATATAACACAAAGAATCAGAATAACACTTGGTCAATTTTTTTAAACACATTTCAAGCAGATTCGGTAGTCATGAAAACTTGAGATTCTGTAACCAAATAAGCTTGAGTTTTTAGATCAGAAAGATATAGAATAAACATGCTAAGTGATTGAAGATAAAAATCAGAAAGTTTCAAGGTACCAAAAGTCAGATTCGGTATCAAGAGAAGAACGGATTCGGTATCTCCAAAATTAACATAAAGTCACTCAAACATGCATATTCTATCATGTAAAATCACAACCATAATCAATTAACCACTCAATTAGAAGCAGATCAACATGTTAATCGTATGAACAGACTCGGTACTGTAGATAGAACATATTCGGTAGATACAGAATCCATCAAACAATCAATTAAGCATGTAATCAAGCTTGGTCAAATGATAGATCAATCAATATAACTCAGAGTAGACAAGAATTCACGTTAATTAACCAAATCAATTGAGTTTAATCAAAGATTAAAAGAATATGACTCAGACACGGTATGATCAACAGAATTTTAAAATTAAGAGTCACAATCTAGTTATTTTTGATCTTTTCTGGTTGAAAAACATTTAATTATCTCAGATCTACACGTATGTATTTAAAGCAATGATTAAAATGAAATTATACCAAAGATTTGAAGAAACAGAAGAACGGATTCGGAAGATTAGGCAGATTCGGTATGATCAGTAAGACTCGGTAGGTAATTAAGCACAGTAAGAGAGTTGTTTGACTTTGACCCTCCTTTTATAGATACCGAAGATAAAATACCGAATGGGCTTTACCGAATGGGCCTATTTTAACGAATACAGTCCACTTTTCAAAACTTTATCAATTTAACTTCAAAATCTTGACAAATTGACTTTTCCTCTTAAAATTCATTTCAATCTTTTCATGAAAAACAATTCTGAGACAATTTTTGAAAATCTTTGAACTTACCGAAACTGTACTGTTGGATGTCAGATTCGGTATAATGCTAAAAATAGCATTTATTCAGTAAAAATCAAATATTTTTTGGATTTTATCTTTTCCAATTTTTATGGATTTTCCAAAATAAGATTTGTACTTAAAAGAACTTTGAATTTGTGAACAAAGTACAAATCATCAGTGATACCAATTGTTAAAATGGGTTGCATACTGAGATGTATACAAGCCTTAGTGAATTATTTCAGATATAAAACAAAGAATTTATGAATTCACTTTTGAAAAACAATATTTTTGAGTAATTTTCTCATTTTCTCCCTTTTTCTCCCCCTCAAAATGTGATATACAAGAAAGTAAATCAGCATTTTGATAAAATTACCCAGAAAATGAATTAACTCCCCCTTGAAATATGATATCAATGAGTTACCTCCCCCTTACGTAACCATTGAACAATTATATCCAGGAAGTTATCATAAATCTAAAGGCTCCCCCTTAAAAGATGATATCCAAAGCATATGAAAGTAGTTACTCCCCCTAGAAAGTATCTACTCCCCCTAAACACAAAATCCCAAGAATAAGTCCCAACAGATCTAAGGAATATCAAGCACTATACTCTACCATGCCAATCTCTTTGATCAAGAACTTTAGCCTAAGTTCATCTAAAGGCTTAGTGAACATGTCAGCTAATTGCACTTTGGTAGGCACAAAGTATAACTCTACATCCCCTTTCTCTACATGGTCCTTAATGAAATGATAGCGAATATCTATGTGTTTAGTCTTAGAATGCTGGACCGGGTTGCTTGTTATTGCAATAACACTTTGTGAATCACAGTAAATCAGGGTCTTAGAAAACTTAAAGCCATAGTCTGAAAGTTGAATTTGCATCCACAAAACTTGTGAACAACAATGAGCTGCAGCAATGTACTCAGACCCAGCTGTTGATAAAGACACACAGTTCTGCTTTTTGGATGACCAACCAACTAGCCTATTCCCCAACATCTGAATTGATCCAGATGTGCTTTTTCTATTAACATGGCAACCGCCATGATCCGCATCAGTGTAAGCAGTGAGATTGAAATCGGATCCATGAGGATACCAGATCCCAAGGTTAGGTGTACCTTTAAGGTACTGAAAAATCCTAACAACCGCTTTGGAATGAGATTTCTTAGTGTTTGACTAAAAGTAGGCACAGACAGTTACAGCAAGTGTAATGTCGGGTCGACTTGCAGTCAGATACATTAAAGAACCAACCATGCTTCGATAAAGTGTAACATCAAAGGGTTCCCCATTAGTATCAGCATCCAGTAAAGTCCTCATTGGGGTTGTCATTGGTTTTAAAGAAGTCATTTTAAAACATTTTAGCATATCATTGATATACTTTGTTTGACTGAGAAAAATCCCGTTTGGTAATTGTTTTACTTGTAACCCCAAAAAGAAATTTAACTGGTCAAGCATGCTCATTTCGAATTTATTGGCCATAAGGTCACCAAAGTCTTTGCATAAGGTCGGGGACGTGGAACCAAAAATAATGTCATCAATGTAAATTTGAACCAAGAGAATGTGACCGTGGTGTTTACGGATGAATAGCGTTGTATCAATCGTTCCACGAGAGAAGCCATTGTCCAACAAATACTTTGTTAAGGTCTCATACCATGCACGCGGTGCTTGCTTCAGACCATATAAAGCTTTCTCCAAGTAGTATACGTGATTTGGATGAATGGGATTGACAAAGCCTTCTGGTTGATCGACATAGACTTCCTCTTGAAGATGACCATTCAAAAAAGCAGTTTTGACGTCCATTTGAAACATCGTGAACTTCATGTGAGAAGCAAATGCACGGAAAAAACGAATAGCCTCAATCCTAGCAACTGGAGCAAACGTTTCGTCATAATCAATACCCTCTTGTTGTCGATATCCCTTGGCCACAAGACGTGCCTTATTCCGAACCACAATTCCATCAGAATCCTTCTTGTTCTTAAAAATCCACTTAACCCCTATTGGTCATTGACTAGTTGGTCTTGGAACCAATCGCCATACTTTCAACCGTTCAAATTGATTGACCTCTTCTTGCATTGCAACCACCCAGTTCGGATCTAGTAATGCTTGAGCAACTGTTGTTGGTTCAATCTTACTAAGAAAGGCAATATATAAACACATATTCCAAGTAGCCCTTCGAGTTGAGACTGGAGCAGATGCATCACTAATAATAAGATCTATTGGATGACTTTTAGTCCATCAGTTGTGTGGAAGAGGTTGTACATCAGTGGTATCCATTGAAACATCAACCGTTGTTGACGTTGAGCCTTGATCCGCTTGATCTGATGTAACGTTATCTAATGGATTCAATTGAGTATCTGGAGTAACAGCTGGATTTGTATCAACTGATGAATCTTGAATTGGTTCAAGATTATCAGTAACAGGAGGTGGTAGGGAGGATGAAGAAACAATAAGTGAATCAGTTGGTGTTGTATCTTCATCAAAAAGACTTTGTTGAGTCTCCACAGTAGTTGACTGTGACGGTGTAACCGGTACGGCTTGAACATTTGAAATCCGTTGAGGAGCATAAAGACTATCAAACAAGATATCCAGTTCCTCTGATGTAACTGTAAGAACACCCTTCGTTGAGAAAATTGAGTTTTGCGCGGAAGAAGAAGTAGCCAGGTTAGGATCGGGTTTTGAACTGAGTTGTTCAAAAGCCATTCCCGAAAATTCATCAAACTTGACATTGATGCTCTCTTTAATCGTTTTTGTCCGTTTATGATAAACCCGATAAGCAACTTTGTTCGAAGAATATCCGAGAAATATGGCTTGATCGCCATTTGGATCAAACTTTCCGAGGCTGTCAAAATCGTTAAGCACATAGCATATACAACCAAAGACACAGAAATATTTGACATTCGGGCGTCTACCATATAATAACTCATATGGAGTTTTATCAAAACGTTTATTAACAATGCAACGATTTTGGGTATAGCATGCAGTTGAAATGGCCTCCCCCCACATTTTTGGAGATAGTTTGGAGTAAGCAAGCATCGTTCGAGCTGCTTCGCATAACGTACGATTACGTCGTTCGACGACTCCATTCTGTTGGGGGGTCTGAGCAGCAGAGAACTGATGTTCAATGCCTTGGTCTTTCAAATAACTATCAAGCAGGTCATTCTTAAATTCCGTCCCATTATCAGTTCGAATGCTCTTAACATGTTTGTTAAAAGAGCGTTGAGTTTTTTAATGAACTCAATGATAATGACGGGGGTCTCTGACTTAGTTCGCAAAAGAAAAATCAATGTAAAACGAGTATAGTCATCGACAATGACAAGCACATGTTTCTTGCCACCGAGGCTAGAAATACGCATGGGTCCACATAAGTCCATATGCAATAGTTGCAAAGACGATGAAGTACTGGGGTTTTGCTTAAGTGGATGATTAGTCCGTTTCAGCTTACCCATCGCACATGATGGACACACATGATGCTTATCATAGTGAAAGGTAGGAATACCATCAACTAAGTCTTTAGAGACTAGTCGATTGATACCCTTGTAATTCAGGTGTGACATCCAATGATGCCATAACCATAAATTTTCTTTGGTAGAACGAGTGGCCAAACACATGGTTGTATGTGAAGGTGCATCATGGAGGTCAATAGTGTATAGTGAAGCACAACGTTTACCAACAAGAAGATCATTTCCTTCGGTGGATTGCACTGAGCATTGTCGACGTTCAAATAGAACTTTAAGATCTCCATCGCAGAATTGACTTACACTAAATAAACTGCACCCCAAACCTTCAACATATGAAACCCGTTTGATTGTAATGCCATTTTGCTCAAAATCTCTGCAACCCATTATCGCTGCAATTTCATCATTTCCAAAAGTAACCGTTCCTAGGAATTTGTCAATGAAGTTGACAAGCAAGGATTTATCGCCCGTCATGTGTCGAGAACAACCGGAATCGATATACCAAACACAGACGTCGAAACCCTGTAAATGTGAATTTCCTAGAGTTTAGGTACCCAAAGTTTCTTGGGTCCTCTACGGTTAGTACCAACAATAAATTTTGGATCAACGACAAGATAATCACGTAAAGCATCATGCAGTTTAGACAATAAAGCATCATTTAAAACCACCTTACATGAAGCATCATATGTAATATCAAGTTTTACATCGTTATCAGAAGTCTTAACACACAACTTTTTCCAAGTAGATGTTTTGTTCACAGACGAAAATTGAAAAACATGAGATGATTTCCTAGGCCGACTAGCAGATTGCGTTGGTTTGGTTGCTACTTTCTTAGTCGTGGACTTAGGAACCCATACAGATTTGTAATTCAAGTTTGGATTATGACCTGTGACACGAGAAACACCTTTGTTAGTTAGACGTCTAAACTCTTCAGTTGACACATGAGATGATTGATTTTGCAAAATTTCCAATTTGATTTTACGTTCTTTTACATCATACTCACTTAAATCAGGTTTAGGACTTGTGTGTTGTGTGGACTTAATTGATGTCGTTAAAAGACTCGCTTTTGAAGTATTTTTCATTGAAATCATAGGAATCTTTTCAGTTGACACAGAACCATCGAGAGAATGAACCTTTTTGACAACAAATTGAGTTGTAGAAACAACTTTTGAACCACGATTGCCAAATTGAGAACGAAAAGGATTTTTAAGAATAGTAATGGGTTTTACATACTTAGATGTTGACATTCTCTTTCCCTTCTTAGTAATCCCACCAATACATTCAAGCACATTGGTTTCAACATTAGACGATTGCTTAAGTGTGTTAGCCTGTTTCAGTTGAATTATCTTTTGTTTTAAGCTTTTAATCTCAAGACATAATTCTTCAGCAGAAACTATCACTTCACCCTCCTTAAAAGCATAGGAACATTCTTTCTTAGGCAGTGAAGGCAATTTATCACACAGAGCAAGCATTTGTTCTAGTTGAGTTACTATACGATTCAAATTCCGTACATCAGGTAAATGCAAATAATAATCGTGCAAAGGATCAAGTTGACTTTTAAAATCTATCAAAGGTTCAATGATCGGTTCAGTATGAGATTCTGCTTTTTCATCTAAAGAATTTTGACCTAGATATTCTGTCTCAAAGAAAACAGTTAGTTCATGTGCTAGGTCTTCATGGAAAACATTATCAGAACATGCAGGTAAAGCAGGTAGAACTGGTTTTACATCAAAAGTTGGTTCATAAAACACCTCATCTATGTTAACAATGCTAGAACTAGGTTTGTTAAACATGTCATTCTCAAGCATTAAAATGTATTTTTCTAACATGAGTGTAGGTATGTAAACCAATCTACGTGTCGGCACATAATTAGCACATTGCACATTCTTTTCAGTTTCAACAAGTTCCTTCAAGAACGCAAGATTTAATTTACCCATTTTTGTATTAATTTTCTCATACATTAAGCTAATTTGATGGTATTTTTTTAGATTTGCGATTAACAATAATATCATCAAAATCGGCATCAGAAGAATGCACAAAATGCGGTGGTAAACCAGCTTGAAAGTAATCAGAATGATATAATCCTGGAATCTTTTTGGAAGCTGATAATGCTAAAAACGAACATATATTTCATAGCATTATTCCTCAAGAAAGACAAGCTTTTAGTTGCAATTGTTCTATTTACAAGAGATATTCGTTTAAATAATAAAAGGTGAAGACAAAAGACAGATTTGACGAATTAAAGACGCAAACGACCAAAAAGCTCAAAAGTACAAAAGACAATCAAAAAGGTTCCAATTATTGATAAGAAACGTCTCGAAATCACAAGAGTACAAGATTCAAAACGCAAAGTACAAGATATTAAATTGTACGCGAGGACGTTCGAAAATCCGGAACCGGGACTAGAGTCAACTCTTAACGCTCGACGCAACGGACTAAAAATTACAAGTTAACTATGTATATAAATATAATATAATATATAATTAATTATATTAATTATATATATATTATATATATATAATAAAAACCGTCGGCAGCGAGAAACTCCAAGGGTGTGAGCTGTAAATACCTCTCCGCGACTCGCGGAGTTTTAAGGGCATTTTGCCGCGAGTCGCGGAGCCCCAAAAATCAAGTCTGGCTATAAAGCCAACCGAATTCTGATCAAATTTCATCATCTTTTTTCTCTTCCTCTTCATACGTAAATATATTTATATTTATAATTTATATTTTAATTTTAATTATAATTCTAATAATAAGGGTATGTTAGCGAATGTTGTAAGGGTGTAAGTCGAAATTCTGTCCGTGTAACGCTACGCTATTTTTAATCATTGTAAGTTATGTTCAACCTTTTTATATTAATGTCTCGTAGCTAAGTTATTATTATGCTTATTTAAAACGAAGTAATCATGATGTTGGGCTAATTACTAAAATTGGGTAATTGGGCTTTGTACCATAATTGGGGTTTGGACAAAAGAACGACACTTGTGGAAATTAGACTATGGGCTAATAATGGGCTTTATATTTGTTTAACTAAATGAAAGTTTGTTAATGTTAATATAAAGATTTACAATTGGGCGTCCCTATAAATTACCATATACACTCGATCGGACACAATGGGCGGGGTATTTATTTGTACGAATAATCGTTCATTTAACCGGACACGGGAATGGATTAATAGCCACTAGAATAATTAAAACAGGGGTGAAATTACATTCAAGGGTAATTGGTGTAATTGTTAACAAAGTAGTAAAACCTTGGTTTACACGCAGTCGATAACCTGGTGTATTCATTAAACAAAGTATTAAAACCTTGTTACAATTCGAATCCCCAATTAGTTGGAATATTTAACTTCGGGTATAATAATAATTTGACAAGGACACTTGCAATTTATATTTATGACTGATGGACTGTTATGGACAAAAACCAGACGGACATATTGAATAATCCAGGACAAAGGACAATTAACCCATGGGCATAAAACTAAAATCAACACGTCAAACATCATGATTACGGAAGTTTAAATAAGCATAATTCTTTTATTTCATATTTAATTTCCTTTATTTTATATTTAATTGCACTTCTAATTATCTCACTTTTATTTATTGTTATTTTATTTAATCGCATTTTTAATTATCGTACTTTTTAATTATCGCAAGTTTATTTTATCGTACTTTTATTATTCGCAATTTCATTATCGTTATTTACTTTACGCTTTAATTTAAGTCTTGTATTTATTTTATATTTTACATTAGGTTTTAACTGCGACTAAAGTTTTAAAATCGACAAACCGGTCATTAAACGGTAAAAACCCCTTTTATAATAATAATATTACTTATATATATATATTTGTATTTTGATAAAAGTAAACTAATATAGCGTTGAGCTTTGTTTAAAGATTTCCCTGTGGAACGAACCGGACTTACTAAAAACTACACTACTGTACGATTAGGTACACTGCCTATAAGTGTTGTAGCAAGGTTTAAGTATATCCATTCTATAAATAAATAAATATCTTGTGTAAAATTGTATCGTATTTAATAGTGTTTTCCTAGTAAAATAATAACTATTTTATATACACCTCGCTTCGCATCAAGCATATTTTTGGCGCCGCTGCCGGGGAAACAACTCTTAAACGCCGGAAGCGCAACGCTAATATAATAAAAAAAAAAAAAAAGATTTTTTAGTTACTTTTATTAAAAATTCATTTTTGTAAAAATACGTTTTAAATATTCGAAAAATATAAAAAGAAAAACAAAAATATTAGTATTTTTAAGATTTTGTTAAATATTTAAGTTTTATAAGTTTCTTTATTTCTATTTTAGTTTATAAAAATATAAGTTTTATTTTAAAATCGTTTATTTAAATTAAAAACAGAAAACATAAAAAAAAAAAAAAAAAAAAAATAAAGAAAAACCCGTAAAAAGTGAAACCTGTCAACTGAATTCTGGAACCCCGCGACTCGCGGGGTTTTCCTCTTTAATTGCCGCGACTCGCGGAGGGTCTCTGACAGGCGACAAGGAAGCCCTAAACCTGCATTAATTACGGGTTTTAATTTATTATTATTATTATTTAACCTTAATTATTATTATTATTATTATTATTATTAGTTTTAGTTTTAATTTTACTTTTTATTTAATTTGTTGTATTTAGTTTTAATTAGTTTTTATTAAAATTGTAAAATTAGTAGTTTTATTAAAAAAAAAATAAATAATATAAAAATAATATTTTTATAAAAAAAAATTGTACTTTTTACAACTTTTTATATATTTTGTTATTTTGTACCTTTTTAATCGTTGTAGTGTAATATTTGTATTTTTTAGCTCATATTTAATTTTAAACTTAGTTTTAGCTATAGTTATTTTTACTCCTAGATTTTTAGGCTTTGCCGTAGAATTCCTTAAGTGCTTTTTCTTTAGACTAAGATTTAGGTGCTTTAGAATTTTGCGACGCCTTTTTAAGTTTTAGTTTCTTTTTAAGTTATTTCCATTTGGGATTTAGTTTTTCCTGTAAGCTTTAATATTTTTAGACACCTTTTACTATGTATCAATTATCATTCCAATTAGTAATATCAATTTGCGATTATAATTTTAAGTTAGTTGTAGTAATAAGGTTAAATTAGTTAAGTATTTTTAAGTTTTTATAAGTTTCTTTTATTTTTCCGTCAACTTTTATTTTTCAACCATTTTTCTTTTTCGACATTTTTCGACGCGCAATCTTCTTCTCTCTTATTTCTCGCCATTCTAGTTTTTAGGACATAGATTTTTATTCTACTTCTTATCTAAATTTCTTAAAATTACGAAAACTTATTTTAAGTGGTTAAATTAATAGACATCAAAATTTTCTGGTTCGTAGTAATAGTTGGATTTGTACGTGGACCGGGTTATTGGAGCCAAACAGTCCTCAATTATATTGAGACCAAACGAATCCTGCCCCTCTGCTGCATCTTTTGGCTATTCGAAACGTGGGCAAAATCAGAAAAATCTATTGATTGGATAACTTATTATAATTTTTCTTTCCTTTTAAAAACTAATAGGATATTCTGTGAATGCACCGAGCAAGACGTTCATCACCTTTTGTACGTTCACCACCTGTAACTCGATCAAGACATCGTTTAACAAATATAACCGCCGTTGATTTTTCTTTAGAATCGTCATCCAGTCGACCAAGTACTTCAGTTCAAATTTCCGATAATCCATTTTTTGAACCCAACCTCACAATTGAGAATCCAGAAAATATTCAGGAACGGTTCGTAGATCCTGAACCACTAAACTTTCCTCCAGAACCACCAATCATTCAAACAGAGATTGTTGAGGAACGAACCATTAAATCAGAATCATCTAGTGATACCGATTCAACAAATTCAATTATGGAGAATCTGGAACCTTTAAGTATGGAAGACCGAATGAGAGCTAAACGCACTGGCCAAGGTCACGCAATTACTCATCCAGACATTAATGCGCCAGATTATGAAATCAAAGGACAAATTCTACACATGGTGACTAATCAATGCCAATTTAGTGGTGCGCCGAAGGAAGATCCAAATGAACATCTACGTACCTTTAATAGGATCTGCACACTATTTAAAATCCGAGAAGTGGAGGATGAACAGATATATCTCATGTTATTTCCCTGGACTTTAAAGGGAGAAGCCAAAGATTGGTTGGAATCGTTACCTGAAGGAGCGATTGATACATGGGATGTTTTAATTGACAAATTTCTTAAACAATTCTTTCCTGCATCTAAAGCCGTAAGACTTCAAGCAGAAATTGTTACGTTCACACAGAAGCCAAATGAAACTCTATATGAGGCGTGGACAAGATATGGAAAGTTGTTAAGAGGATGTCCGCAACATGGTTTAGACACCTGTCAAATAGTACAAATATTCTACCAAGGATGCGACATCACTACAAGGAAAGACATAGATATAGCAGCTGGTGGTTCAATTATGAAGAAAACCGAAACTGATGCTTACAAAATTATTGATAACACTGCTTCCCACTCACATGAGTGGCATCAAGAAAAAGATATCATTAGATCATCTAAAGCAGCTAGAGCCGATTCTAGCCATGACTTAGATTCCATTTCAGCAAAGATAGATGCTTTCGAGAGACGAATGGAAAAGATGACTAAGGATATTCACTCTATACGAATTAGTTGTGAGCAGTGTGGAGGACCACATTTGACAAAAGATTGTCTAAGTATTGAATTAACAATGGAACAAAGAGAGAATATTTCATACATAAACCAAAGGCCTGGAAATAATTATCAGAATAATTATCAACCGCCAAGACCGATTTACAATCAAAACCAGAATTATAACCGAAATATTCCATACAATAACCAACAAGGTCCTAGCAATCAACAAGTATCCAATAATACTTACAATCAGCAAAGACCGAATTTTCAAAACAAACCACCACAACAAACCGATGATAAAAAGCCGAATTTAGAAGATATGATGACGAAGCTAGTTGAAACTCAAACGCAGTTTTTCACATCTCAAAAACAAACCAATGAACAAAATGCTCAAGCATTTAGAAATCAACAAGCTTCTATTCAAAATCTGGAACAAGAAGTAAGTAACCTAGCAAGGTTAATAGGTGAAAGAAAACCGGGAAGTTTACCTAGTGATACAAATGCTAACCCCCGGAATGAAACAGCTAAAGCCATTACCACAAGAAGTGGTACAACACTTAAACCACCTGAAATACCTGTAACTTCTGATGAAACTATTCCTACTCCACAAGAACCACAACCTGATCAAGATAAGGAAAAAGAACCGGTAGTTGAAAAGGTTAATGAAGATAACACAGTTAAGGATAAACCTTATGTTAAACCATACCAACCACCACTTCCTTATCCGAGTAAAATGAAGAAAGAAAAACTTGAAGCCGAGCAATCCAAATTCTTGGATATGTTTAAACAGATAAATGTAAATCTTCCTTTCATTGATGTGATTTCAGGAATGCCAAGATATGCTAAATTCTTGAAAGATCTAATCACGAATAGAAAGAAAATGGAAGAACTCTCGGCTGTTACTATGAATGCAAATTGTTCAGCAGTGCTGTTGAATAAGATACCAGAAAAACTATCTGATCCAGGAAGTTTCACAATTCCATGTTTTCTGGGTAGTCTTAGTTCAATAGAAGCATTGGCAGACTTAGGTGCTAGTATAAATCTAATGCCGTATTCACTATACGCTAAACTAGACCTTGGAGAATTGAAACCAACAAGAATAAGCATACAACTAGCCGATCGATCAATAAAATATCCTAGAGGGATAATGGAGAACATGCTAGTTAAAGTTGGTACTTTAGTATTTCCAGTAGATTTTGTTGTTTTGGACATGGAAGAAGATTCTCAAGTTCCTCTAATATTAGGAAGACCATTCTTAAACACGGCTAAAGCAATGATAGACGTGTTCGGTAAGAAACTGACCCTAAGTATAGAGGATGAGAGTGTTACCTTTTCAGTTGATAGAGCAATGCAACAACCACAATCTGCAGATGATACATGTTATTATATTCAAACTATAGATGCACATGCAGAATTATTAGAAGAATTTCCAGAATTACAAGGAACAGGAGAATGTTCTTTAGGAGAAGGTAATGAACCAATTGATGAAGCTGAAATGTTAGCTACACTTATAGCTAATGGATATGAACCAACAACAGAAGAAATTCAAATGCTAAAAGAAGAAGACAGATATCGATATAAATCATCGATAGAAGAACCTCCGAAATTAGAGTTAAAGCCACTTCCAAACCATTTGGAATACGCTTATTTACATGGTGAATCTGAATTACCTGTAATAATATCGTCTTCTCTTACTGAAAATGAGAAATCACAACTCATTTCTGTGTTGAAAGCTCATAAACCAGCCATTGCATGGAAGATTCATGATATTAAAGGAATAAGTCCTTCGTATTGCACACATAAAATCCTTATGGAAGAAGGCCATAAAACGTATGTGCAACGCCAACGAAGACTAAATCCTAATATGCAAGATGTAGTTAAGAAAGAGATTATTAAACTGCTAGATGCAGGTTTGATATATCCAATTTCTGATAGTCCATGGGTAAGCCCAGTTCAATGCGTGCCTAAGAAGGGTGGTATGACTGTCATTACAAATGAGAAAAATGAGCTTATTCCTACTAGGACTGTAACAGGATGGCGTGTATGTATTGATTATAGAAAATTAAATGACGCCACCAGAAAAGATCACTTTCCCTTACCTTTCATAGATCAAATGTTGGAAAGATTAGCCGGAAATAGTTACTATTGTTTTCTAGATGGATTTTCCGGATATTTTCAAATTCCAATAGCACCCGAAGATCAAGAGAAAACCACATTCACGTGCCCTTATGGTACTTTTGCTTACAAACGCATGCCATTTGGACTTTGTAACGCCCCTGCAACCTTTCAAAGGTGTATGATGGCGATTTTTCACGACATGATAGAAGAATGCATGGAAGTATTCATGGATGACTTTTCAGTCTTCGGTGATACATTTAAATCATGTCTAGTTAATCTGGAACGAATGCTAATTAGATGCGAAAAATCAAATCTAGTACTTAATTGGGAGAAATGCCATTTCATGGTTAAAGAAGGCATCGTTCTTGGACATAAAATTTCAAAAGAAGGAATCGAAGTGGATAGAGCTAAAGTAGATGTAATTGCTAAACTTCCACATCCCACCAATGTTAGAGGAGTTAGGAGTTTTCTAGGGCATGCCGGTTTTTACCGACGTTTCATAAAAGATTTTTCTAAAATTGCCACTCCTATGAATAAACTCCTAGAAAAGGATGCGCCATTCATCTTTTCAGATGAATGTATCAAATCTTTTAATATTCTTAAAGAAAAACTCACTAATGCACCAATCATGATAACACCAAATTGGAATCTACCATTTGAACTAATGTGCGATGCAAGTGATTTTGCAATGGGAGCCGTTTTAGGACAAAGGATTGAAAAACGATTTCAACCTATATATTATGCTAGTAAGACGTTACAAGGAGCACAAACGAACTATACAACTACTGAAAAAGAACTCCTTGCTATTGTCTTTGCTTTTGACAAATTTCGATCATATCTCGTTCTAGCAAAAACGGTGGTCTATACCGACCATTCTGCTCTTAGATACCTATTTTCAAAACAAGATGCTAAACCAAGATTAATCCGTTGGATCTTACTCTTACAAGAGTTTGATATTGAAATTCGAGATAAAAGAGGAGCAGAAAATCTCGCCGCTGATCATCTTTCTCGTCTTGAAAATCCCGAATTAGAAGTTCTGAATGAATCAGCCATACAAGACAACTTTCCTGATGAATATCTATTGAAGATAGATTATAAAGAAATCCCATGGTTAGCAGACTATGCAAACTACTTAGTTTGTGGATTCCTTGAAAAAGGATTATCGTACCAAAGACGAAAGAAATTCTTCAGTGATATAAAACACTATTTCTGGGAAGATCCACATCTGTTTAAAAGTTGTCCCGATGGAATAATACGCCGATGCGTATTTGGAGATGAAGCTAGTAAAATTTTAAACCATTGTCACACAGGACCAACAGGAGGGCATTATGGGCCTCAACTAACAGCAAGAAAAGTTTATGAAGCTGGATTCTATTGGCCTACAATTTACAAAGACGCACACCTTCTTTGCAAATCCTGTGATGCATGTCAAAGGACCGGAAGAATAAGTCAACGTGATGAAATGCCACAAAATGTCATCCAAGTATGTGAAGTATTTGACATTTGGGGTATTGACTTTATGGGTACATTTCCAAAATCTCATAATAATCTATATATACTCGTAGCCATTGATTATGTATCTAAATGGGCGGAAGCACAAGCTCTCCCAACTAACGATGCACGAGTTGTAGTCAACTTTTTAAAACGTCTTTTTGCAAGGTTTGGAACACCGAAAGCTTTAATAAGTGATCGGGGTACTCATTTCTGTAATAATCAACTTGAGAAAGTTCTTAAAAGATATGGAGTAACTCATAAAATCTCCACCGCATATCATCCACAAACAAGTGGACAAGTTGAAAATACCAACCGAGCTTTAAAACGTATTCTAGAGAAAACCGTAGGATCAAATCCGAAGGAATGGTCCATTAAATTGGAGGATGCACTCTGGGCTTTTAGAACAACCTACAAAACTCCAATTGGAACCACACCTTTTAGACTTGTGTATGGAAAAGCATGTCACCTTCCAGTAGAAATTGAACACAAAGCATTTTGGGCTTTGAAGACATGTAATCTTGATTTACATGAAGCCGGACGTCTACGATTAAGTCAACTAAACGAATTAGAAGAATTAAGACATGAAGCATACGAAAATTCGTTAATCTATAAAGAAAGAACGAAGAAATGGCATGATAAAAGAATCAGAAGTTCAAAAGAATTCAAAGAAGGAGACAGAGTTCTTCTTTTCAATTCACGATTCAAGCTATTTCCTGGAAAATTGAAATCAAGATGGTCTGGACCATTCATAGTCAAAAGAGTTTTCCCATACGGAACGATAGAATTAATAAATTCAAATGGGATTGAATTTAAAGTTAATGGTCACAGAGTTAAACATTACATACATGGTCCGATGGAAGTCGACAACGAAGTTAATCACAATTTCGACACCACAGCTAACTAAGTGTGGGGAGAATCAAGTCTTTAAAGGATAATATATATTTCTGTTAGAGTTAGATTGTCTGTTTTCGTGTAGTTCTCGAAAATGGAACACGTATGGTCTTTCCCTAGCAGACCCTAAAGAACTAGTCTTCTCCCCCCATTCTGAATTTTTATTTTTTTTAGGTTTTTACAAAATGAAGACTGCCTGTGAACTAAACCATGGTCTAATGCTACACGCTTTGATCACTAAAAGAAATAATGACATACTACCGAGTGAATTAGTATCAGTAATCAGAGAAAGAATGGACGGAGTTAGAAAAGGATCCAGATGCGAAGATAATAAGTTACAATTTGGTAAAGGAAAATCAAAATCCGCAGCGAAAAGAAGAGCACGACACCTAGAAAGATGTCACAAATGCGGAAAATGGTCACATGGAGGTAAATGTTCAAATAATCAAACCTATTCAAATACCGAATTTGTTACTTTATGCAGAGACGGACCGTTCATATGTTTAGAAGAAAAGACAATGAATGCTCGAGGTTACGCTTATGCAGCCTTGGAAAATCAATTAAACCGACTATCTTATGAATATAATAGATCATATAACTAAGAAATCTATTTCACAGGTATGTCTGTATAGTTTTTATTTTTATTTTTATTTTTAACCTTTTGATAATAAACGCTAATTTGTTCGCTAAAAAGTATTAAATTGGTATTGAATAAAATTAGGTTTGGCGACCGAAATTATTGATATCATTCAACAATTTATTACATCACTGCGAAATTTAACGTTTATTCTTAAGGTATAAATATCTTTAATCAATCAACCCAAAATATTTCAAAAATTCGTCATGAGTTAAATTAGGTCTTGGAACCGAAATTACTTTACCGAAAAGAGGGGCGCATATTTTTGATAATATTTGATTGATTAAAGTGGGATAAAAAGACAAAAAGATTTTTAATTTATTTTTTATTTTTTTACCATGTTTTTAAAATTAATATTTAAATCTTAAATTAATATTGTAAACTTTGTAAAAACAATATATTTAAAATTGTAAATATTTGAAAAATTAATATAAGTTTGGTATGAATTTATAAATTTTTAAATTAAGTTTGGTGTGAATTTTTAAAATATTAATTTTTAATTTTATGCATTTTAAATTTTGAGTTTGGTGTGAATTTTTAATATTAATTTTGAATTTTATATTTATGTTGTGTGAATTTAAAAACAAAAATTTACTTTATCTCATTAAGTTAAGAATATGATTTTTAAAATTCGTCGTAAGTTGAAGACTAGGTCTTTGAACCGAAATTGCTTTACCCGAGGGAGGGACGAGAACTTTTATTATCATTATTTTTAATCTTATTGATTTAAAGTATGCCAAAAACATTGAAAAAACCCAAAAATCTTAGCTTTTAAAACAATCGCTACAAAAAGACAAATTTTAAAATATTGTCGAGGGACGGACTAGGACATCGATCCGAAACGACCTCGCCCTAATTAACAAGGGAAACAAAATTTTAAAATTAATTTCTTAATTGTTATATAAGTTAAAGATTATAAAAAAAAAAAAAAAAAAAAAAAAAAAAGGTAAACTCCGCGACTCGCGGAGTTTGCAGTGTAAATCTCCGCGACTCGCGGAGGGACCAAATTACAGAAAAAAAATAAAAGAGCTGAACGATCAGTTCACTCTCCCACACACATAAACACCCAAATACTGCGAAAAAAGAACCCGAAAATCACCTCCAAAAATCTCAATTTTTAACCGTTAATCACCAAATTTTTTGCTAAAATCATGTTGAGAAGGATGATATCTAAGAACTACTCAAGAAAAACGGTAAATTTCTACACCTAAACACCATTTAATTCGAATTTTAGTGTTCTTGAGCTAATTTTTACCCAATTTGATTTTGATGCTTTTTAGTGTAATTAGACTTAAATTGTTTATGTATTATGCTTGTATAACCTAGATTGATGCTGTTTAACATGATTAGAAGCCTTAAACTTCAAATTTTGAATAATCTAGGGTTTGTGTTCTTGAGCAATTTGGGGCTTTTTGATATAAACAGGTTATGGCCGATTTTTGTCATGAATTGTTGCTAAATTGAGTAGTGTAACATGTCTAGGTAGTTAAATGATCCAAACTTTGAGCCTAAACATGATTTTGAGAATTAAAGTGGACTTTTTCAAGTCCAAAATTCATGAACTTGATTTTTGAAAGATAATGCCATTTGAGACTTGTTTATTTGCTAGTAATGATTATTTTGACATGTTATTTGAGTTGAATGCTTATGAACTTGGCGAAAATTTTCGTATATGCTTATTTGAAAAAGTGTAGATTTGATAAAAATGTGAAAATAAGCTTAAGTTTGATATAAATTGATAATGTCATTTTAATTATTTTGATTGATGATTTTGCTGACACTAATGCATATTTGGATGCACAAAATTTGTGTTTGATGTGTTTTGCAGAATGAAAGGGGTGAATCTTCATCCCAAGCCCGCCATGCTCCTGCTGAGAACTTGGAACAACAGGAGGTAGATAACTACTACAAGCAGGATGTACCTCATCCAGTCATGACCTTTTCAGATATGCACTTGGAACAGTTGCACCCGAACCTGAGATTTGACAGACTTTGGATAGATTATCCAAAATATCAACGGGGTTTGCATACTCTTCACTCTAAGGTTGTTGAGGTACCGAGGGTCATAGAATGGGGACCCTTGGAAGCTGTAGAATTGGCCGGGCCAATTAGGGAATTACTGGTACAGAGGTATGGTAATTCTTCTTTTAATGACTGGATATGTTTATTCACCATACGCAGACCTGTATATAAAGTATGGTGTGAAGAGTTGTTATGTAGTATAGAGTTGAATGATCGGGTAGCTAGTTTAACCGATCGTTCTTTTATTAGATTTTTGTTAGGCGGTTCGATGCGCCACATGTCTTTACTGGACATGGCTCAGGCTTTACGTATATATACGCCTGAGGAGTTAGCGTCTGCCGATTGTAGAGGATTGATACTAAACGGTAGAAAGATAGATGAGAATTTTGATACACACGGTGTGTGGAGTCAAATGACATGCCATCACCGTTTCAAGGGGGGAAACTACTCTTATTTGGATATAGATAGAGCCGAATTAAGAGTAATACATAGGTTTTTAGCTAATTCGATTACACAAAGGGGTAAAAACAAAGAAAAGGTAAATGAACAAGATTTGTTTTACCATATGTGTATTCGAGACCCACACAGCGCTGTAAGTATACCATATTGTGTGGGATATTATTTATCAGCTATGGTTCGAGGGATGCGTCCACATAGCATAATAGGAGGTGGTATTTTTATTACTTTGATTGGTGAATATCTCGGTGTGGATATAAGTCGGGGGGGATTATTAGTAGAAGAGCCGGAACCCCGCGACACTATAGGTTTAAATGTATACCATGGTGCGAAAGTTTTGAAGCGGCAAAATAACGCCGCAGTACGATACAATGGTAGACATCCACAGGTAGAGAGAAACCAGGAACAAGGTAATGTAGGAGGGGGGAATGAGATGCAAGAAATGCATAGGTTTATAGCTTCTCAGGAATACGAAAATGCTAGACAGAGAGCATTTGAAGATTGGCAAGTTCATCAGAACCAGATCATAGCGCATTGCCAACATATAGGTAGAAACTATATTCCTACACCGAAACCCGTCTTCCCTCCTTGGTCGATAGAGATGCAGCCACCATATCCTACGTATGATCCTGCCGAAGCATTCTATAGCACGTATGGGTATGCCTGGAACCCCTATTGGTACCAATATCATCCTTAGTTTACTTATTATTTTTTTTATTATTTTGTAATTTGTAATTATTGATACATTTAATATTTTTGTTAATATTGTAATCATTTTTATAATTATCTAACTTTTATTCATAGATTTTAATAATTTTTGAATGTGGGGTAATAAACCAAACTTCAAAAATATGTATATATGTTTGCAGTTTATCTTATGTACACAACAGGGTAAAACAACGCATTTTCAAAGACTGGCATTAAGTTCAGCAAAATCAACTAATTTTGACGACAAGATGCAAAATATATGTGAAATAACAACAAGACGGGATGAACAAATGATGTGCACCATTTATCATTCAGCAAACAAACGCCAATATATTTGGAAACTTTGGTAAAAATTTAATCATTTTCACACAAATCACCCTCAATAATATAATTTGTTACTGATTTCTTGCAAATGAGGGCATTGCAAGATCTTAAGTGTGGGAAGGGATTAAATTCTTTCGGATTTTAAAATTTTTATATTAAACACTTGGTTACCATTAAAAATACTAGTAAAGCAGTAGTTGTATTAGAATCTAGTGCTCTCTGATAAAAAAGAACAGCACTAGTCTTATATACTGACTACCCAATTCTAGTAAAATTTTAAAAAATTTTCAATTAAATGAATTCAAATCATGTTTATACATATTTATGAACGATAAAACTAGGTTTTAACACCGAAATTATTGTTACCTCGGAAAGGACATAAATTGAGAAACAAACTAAAATGTTAAAATTCATTTAAAATGGAATAGAGGACGATAAAAAGGAAAATAAAAGCCAAGTGTGGGAAAATTTACCAAGTTATTTTAAACATATGTCACATATATCTGTAACAAATAACTGAAAATACTTTTGCTTTGGACTAAACTAAACTGTTTTACCCGATGAAAGAAAAGAAGAGATGGATCTACACGATGAATCAATTCCATCATTAAAAGGAAGTAAAGTCTTCCGAAAAAGAAACGCGCTTCTTGATTTAGGTCATGAAGTTGTCGTCCAGACCAGCTGTAGGTTGACGAAAAATCTAGAAAAGTCATCACTAAAATCAGCAGGAAATCCACGGACCTCAGCATAAAACAGGGTCGCCAAGTGGTCAGATTTATCCTAACCATGAGAAGGATTTATCTCGTACAATGGGGGGGCACCATGCAAATTAGCTGGATAAGACTAATGAATCAGATCCCCAGAAAGGATAATCTCCTTAAAAATTAAAAATCAGCTTTTAAGACTGATATTACTCAATCCTAGAGATTGACCTTAAAGATTGAGAATTACAAACTCATGGAATTCGATGATATCTAAACTCGAGCTTAAACGAGAAAATATTTTGATCAAAATTATAAACCAATTTGTTTTCTGAAAACCCTATTTTCAATGCGTTCATTACCATTGAACGTAAAATCCTAGGAATTCACCTGGAATTCATTAGGTCACCTGAACCAAATCGGGTGTCAACCGTAAGAACGGTGGTTGCATAGCATGGTCAAAGACAGGACCTTGTGCCAGACCGAAAAATTATAAGGGTGAGCTTTACTATTGCTCCTACCAAGGATAGTAATTGCGTCCGACACGTTATAGACCATAATCAAAAGCATGTCACGGGACATTGCCTTAACAGTTGCTTGTTCAACGCTTTCCTTTACAACCGGACGGTAGTTTGCCGAAAGGTAATATACGGAATAAGTAAACTGGACGTGTTGCTTTCCAAATACAAGGTTAGCAAGTGGGTGACACAAAACCGCAAGTTTTGAGCTAAAATTTTCAAATCTGAAACCCACCAAACCCACAAATATTTTGCAAACACCGGTAAAGGGTTATTCCGGAAAACTTATCTAGGGTAAAAACTAGATTTAATTTTCAAAAGATCAAATGTTTTCATAAAGATCCAATTTCCTTAATGGATCTAAATTTTTATAGTCATGTGGGACTGTAAACCATATCGTTACTACCATTGTTTATACCGCCGTATAGAAATCACTGATGTACAAAGTGTGAAGAATAAAGAAGTGATTCTAGTATTTCAAGACGATATTGCTTGAGGACAAGCAACGCTCAAGTGTGGGAATATTTGATAATGCTAAAAACGAACATATATTTCATAGCATTATTCCTCAAGAAAGACAAGCTTTTAGTTGCAATTGTTCTATTTACAAGAGATATTCGTTTAAATAATAAAAGGTGAAGACAAAAGACAGATTTGACGAATTAAAGACGCAAACGACCAAAAAGCTCAAAAGTACAAAAGACAATCAAAAAGGTTCCAATTATTGATAAGAAACGTCTCGAAATCACAAGAGTACAAGATTCAAAACGCAAAGTACAAGATATTAAATTGTACGCGAGGACGTTCGAAAATCCGGAACCGGGACTAGAGTCAACTCTTAACGCTCGACGCAACGGACTAAAAATTACAAGTTAACTATGTATATAAATATAATATAATATATAATTAATTATATTAATTATATATATATTATATATATATAATAAAAACCGTCGGCAGCGAGAAACTCCAAGGGTGTGAGCTGTAAATACCTCTCCGCGACTCGCGGAGTTTTAAGGGCATTTTGCCGCGAGTCGCGGAGCCCCAAAAATCAAGTCTGGCTATAAAGCCAACCGAATTCTGATCAAATTTCATCATCTTTTTTATCTTCCTCTTCATACGTAAATATATTTATATTTATAATTTATATTTTAATTTTAATTATAATTCTAATAATAAGGGTATGTTAGCGAATGTTGTAAGGGTGTAAGTCAAAATTCTGTCCGTGTAACGCTACGCTATTTTTAATCATTGTAAGTTATGTTCAACCTTTTTATATTAATGTCTCGTAGCTAAGTTATTATTATGCTTATTTAAAACGAAGTAATCATGATGTTGGGCTAATTACTAAAATTGGGTAATTGGGCTTTGTACCATAATTGGGGTTTGGACAAAAGAACGACACTTGTGGAAATTAGACTATGGGCTAATAATGGGCTTTATATTTGTTTAACTAAATGAAAGTTTGTTAATGTTAATATAAAGATTTACAATTGGGCGTCCCTATAAATTACCATATACACTCGATCGGACACAATGGGCGGGGTATTAATTTGTACGAATAATCGTTCATTTAACCGGACACGGGAATGGATTAATAGCCACTAGAATAATTAAAACAGGGGTGAAATTACATTCAAGGGTAATTGGTGTAATTGTTAACAAAGTAGTAAAACCTTGGTTTACACGCAGTCGATAACCTGGTGTATTCATTAAACAAAGTATTAAAACCTTGTTACAATTCGAATCCCCAATTAGTTGGAATATTTAACTTCGGGTATAATAATAATTTGACAAGGACACTTGCAATTTATATTTATGACTGATGGACTGTTATGGACAAAAACCAGACGGACATATTGAATAATCCAGGACAAAGGACAATTAACCCATGGGCATAAAACTAAAATCAACACGTCAAACATCATGATTACGGAAGTTTAAATAAGCATAATTCTTTTATTTCATATTTAATTTCCTTTATTTTATATTTAATTGCACTTCTAATTATCTCACTTTTATTTATTGTTATTTTATTTAATCGCATTTTTAATTATCGTACTTTTTAATTATCGCAAGTTTATTTTATCGTACTTTTATTATTCGCAATTTCATTATCGTTATTTACTTTACGCTTTAATTTAAGTCTTGTATTTATTTTATATTTTACATTAGGTTTTAACTGCGACTAAAGTTTTAAAATCGACAAACTGGTCATTAAACGGTAAAAACCCCTTTTATAATAATAATATTACTTATATATATATTTGTATTTTGATAAAAGTAAACTAATATAGCGTTGAGCTTTGTTTAAAGATTTCCCTGTGGAACGAACCGGACTTACTAAAAACTACACTACTGTACGATTAGGTACACTGCCTATAAGTGTTGTAGCAAGGTTTAAGTATATCCATTCTATAAATAAATAAATATCTTGTGTAAAATTGTATCGTATTTAATAGTGTTTTCCTAGTAAAATAATAACTATTTTATATACACCTCGCTTCGCATCAGAAGCTCCATCTAAGATCTTAGGATCTTCAAAACCCAACCCCCACTTTTCACCATGAATCATTTTTGGTCTATTCATGAAAATCGTTTGTTTTGAAAGTTCCATATCCATGATAGCTTTGGATTGCTCTGTTCGATAGAGTTTTTCCTCATATCGAGCAAGTTGAGCTTTCATTAGAACAGACTCTTTTGACAATGAAGAGATTTCAGTGTCTTTTTCAATTATTGCGTTTTCCAAATGAATAATTTTCTTGTTTAGCTTTGAAAGTGTGGGTTCATGTTGGTTTTTTAAATCAGAAAGATCTTTTTCTAAGAATTGAACTTTTTCTGCAAGTCGTTCAGATTTTAAACGATAATCAGTTCGTTCAACTTTAATCGGATGAATTGTCTTTTTAACATCTTCCAACTCAGATTCCGAGGAGCTGAGTTGGACGGTCAACTTTTACAATTCCGATTGTAATTTGGATGAAGATGGGTTGGTCTCAGAAAGTTTGATTTTATCTTTTAAAACCTTGTTTTCAGATTTTAAGCCTTTGACTTCTTTTGACATTGAGACCAGATTCTTCATCAAGTCATTTTGCATTTTTATAAAATCAGGTGAGATTTCAGTTGATTGTACCTCATCATCGTCAGATGTTGAGTTAGAATTCTCCAATGCTGCCTTAGCTTTGATGAGCTTAGTCACCTTGAAAACATTTGCATGTTCCACCTCTGAGTCTGAATCATCAGTCCAGTTAAACCAAGTATCATCAACCGGTTTCAGCTCTCCCCTAGTTTCCACAATCTTAGCCATCAACATTTTCTTCTTGTAGTAAGCTGCGTCCTTCTTCTTAGGCATCTTGCACTCACGAGAGTAATGACCAGCTTTGCCACAATTGAAACAGATTGAATCTTTCTTCTTGAAATCATCATCACGTTGTTGTTTGGATTGATCAGCTTTCTTGTAGTACGAGGAAGATGATGAGTGTTTGCGTTGATTGCTTGATTTGCCTTTAAACTTGTGTTTGTTCAAAGCGTTTGTGAACATGGCTACCATCTTGACTAATTCAAGGTGTGAATCATCAACATTAGAAAGATTCAACTCTTCAGAATCAGTTGATTCTTCAACAAGCACTTTCTTGGACAAGCTTTTGGAAAATGATTTACTCTTCTTTTTGGCAATTAGAGCAAGAGGATCACTTGGAGATGACTCTTTCCTTCCTTCTTGAAGTTTAGACACTTCAGGTTGGTAATGCATAAGAACTCCAACAAGCTCATGAATAGTCAACTTGTCAATCTCTTTGGTATATCGAACAATGGTTCCATAAGGAAGCCAATCAGCATTGAGCTTTTTGAGGAATTTCATGTTGACTTCAGCATGTACTTTTACAATCTTACACCTTTTCAACTCATTGAGAACACCATTGAAACAACGGTAGGTATCCATGAGTAGTTCTTCTGGTTCCTGCTTGAAATCTTTATACAATCCCAGAGCCTTATTCAATTTAGTAACGTCTGACATGTCATAACCTTCTTGTTGTCATTTGATCTCATCCCATATATCTTTTGCAGTAGTGTTACTATCAACATTTTCAAATAGATCATATGGGATAGCTTGCATGACAATATTCTTAGCCTCTATGTCACCCTGAGCTCTTTCACGTTTATCACCAGAAAGTTCATAGACTGGAATTGGCATACCAGTATCCGGATGAAAATCAACAACTGGACCATCTCTCAGAGAAGCCCAAATATGTTTAGCTTTCTCACCCTTATAGTCTATGTACTGAGTAATACGATGAAGCCACTGAGTGTACGTACCATCAAACAACACTGGAGGTCAGGAATCTGATCCAATGATAAGAGTATCTTGAGTAGACATCTTAAATTGAGGTAGATTCGGTATAGATTCGGTATTAAACACAATCTATGATCAGGGTTTAGTATAAAATCTAACAAGAATGTCAGATTCGGTAAAGATTCGGTACAGTAGCAAATTCGGTAAGTGGTTCGGTACTGTAGCAGATTCGGTAACAATTCGGTATACCAGATTCTGTATCAGAAACTGATAAGAATCACAAGTAACACACCCAAATTCGGTATGGATTCGGTAACCACACAACTTGAAGCCTCAGAATACTTAAAACCAAAGAATTAAGTGAAACCAAGATTCTGATTCGGTAAATGACTCGATAGTCAAATTATGTAAAATATTATGTGTAAACTCAATCCAATTCCCTTGAATTAGATTCGGTAACCTTGCTGCACAAGAAAACAAGTTAGTAATAAACAGAATATCAATGATACCGAAGATTCAGGATACCGAATGTCAACTGTAGCAGTTGACAATACTGAGTCTAAGTCTAAAACTTAGAAATATAACAGAATCCTTTCTCAAACCACACTAATTAGCTGCGTATGAACAAACCGAATGTGATAGAATCACAAACACACCACAATCTGCAACACTTAAGATGAATTTCCAGTATTGAAGCAGATTCGGTATGACAGTTACGATACCGAGTGTTGATCAAATCTTCAAAACTTGAAGAATTGAAGAAATTGAACCGACAGAAATGTGATTTAACACCTCTCGAACACAACTGAATCTTTAAATCTTCACAAAACACCATAATCAAGCTTGAATTAAGCAATACCAAGAGTTTTAGCCACAAACTCTAAAAATCAACTTAATTCTCCATAATTGAAGTTAAAAAGCTGTAATGATGATCGAAACTCATTCTAATAGACCTAATACACCTTCGCTGAACTTATCACAAGAATCTGAATGTCAGATTATCAAATTCGATAGTACCGAATCTGATTCATTCTACCGAGAGTATCCAGATTCTGTAATCTTCAATCTCTGGATCGATATAGTGATGTAGAATCACTTCCTGGATGCTCTGATACCAAATGATAGGTAAGATCATGTTGATATTGAGAGAAAAGATAAGATATAGTGAGATTCGGTATATAGGAAGAAGACTCGGTATGAGAGAGAATCGGTACAAATTAAATTCTACAGCTTCTAGAACTCAGTTACAATGCAATGGCTATTTAATTCGGACTACATAGGTTCCTTATATAGCCCTCTTCTAAGGAACCTTCATTTAAGCTTAATTCACATTAACACTATACAACTTCGAGGTCTTAACAGTACCAAGTACGTAACTGGTTTAAAACGATAAGTGACACCAACGTTCGTAAAAGCATTCGGGGATCAAGTTAAGCGATTAAACACTTAATAGCACATTGTAAGATATTAACGAGAGTAATTAATCATGATTAAAGATCCCAGAGCATAAGCTAGCTCAGTACGCACAAATACGCAGTTTCGTGAAAGCACAAAAGCAAGTCGAAAAAGCCGGGTCGTTACATTACCCACCTGTTAAAGAAAATTTCGTCCCGAAATTTTGAGGAGTGACCAATAATGGTACTGTATTTGAATAAGAAGAAGCGTATCAAAGTTCCGTGAGATTCGTGGGCTTAGAAGTGAGTTATTTACCTTGAAAGGTACTTAAGCATATGAAAGTAAGAATGGGTATATGCCATTAATCAAGTCTCTTGTCCTAAGAGATCGACAAATTGATTTCGTTTCTGTTTAACATGAGTATGTTATCTGAATATATATCCATAAAAGGAAAGATGGTGTTTTTAGCCTTACGGGCATCTTCAGTAAGCTGGATGCATGAAATGCATCATGAATGTTTCTAAACTCATCTAAAACGTTGAGCGCTTATGTCGCAATACAAAGCTGACAGGTAGAATGGAAAACATGGTGATCACAACCATGCGATTTGATGTCTGGATAGCGTTAGCCACAAATTTTACTAACCCCTTGATTTCGGAAGGAGGCCATAGGCATAAAGAACTCGATATTTAAGAACGTTTCATTTGAATAAATGAATTGGAATTTTAGCTGAAATTGACCAATCGGACTTGCAATCCATAATTATTTATAGTGCCTTCAGAATGGTCTGAACGACCAATGAAAGATATCACCCAATTTAACATACAGCGTGTGAACTTATCCTTGGATGAAATGAAGACACAGTTCCATAATGTAACTTTATCCTTTCAGTTACATGTTGAAGTTAGGGTTAACGTTAACTAGAACAACATATAGTTGCAACCAATAGAGGAAAGGAATGTGTAGAGTAACCACATCAGTGTCGTAGATGTTTTAAGCAGTCCCCATCCAAGAGGATAACAAGATTCATAGATTCTCAAAGTATCTTACATTACATTTCCAAAAGAGAATTGCACGGAAGGTGTGATCTTTGAACGAGAGTGAACTCTTCGAGGGTTCGTTTTGAATTTATCCTTATACTTAAGGGGATGCGCGGATGAGAAGGTACGTGAACCCTTGGTCATAAAGAATGGTTTACTCTAAGTGAAAAGAATCTCAAAAATGATTTCTTGTACCTCTACATACAGATTCATAGAGATAAGGTTTATGAGGGTGTTGCGTTTAGCCGTGAAATATTGAGAACAGAAACCCACCTAGTGCCTTTCCTACAATAGGGTGACCACTGAGTGCACTTCGGAAAACTGATTTATCGGCCCGCGTTTTTGCCATGTATAACCTTAAGAGGAACATTTTATGGGTGCAAGGATTTTCTAACAAATTTTATAAAACTACCATCCAAAATGGCTCAAGAGTTTTTAACAAAGATCTTAATGGTGAGCTTCATCCCTAGCGGAGGGTGAGAAGAAGTGTGATCCATACATGGTGTAGTCTAATACGAAAACCTTTAATAAAATTAACCAAGGTAGTTTTGAAAACCCTTTAAACGTTTGATGCGACAACATAAACGGAACGAAGTTCCTGGTAAGTTTAGAAGTAGGTACAATGTGTACCATTTTGCACAAAACTATTTGACTTAAGTTGAATAACTCGATAAAGGAGCAATTTTTAAATAATTTGAAGATACAACTTAGTATGTACTAACCAAAATAAGTAAAGGTAAATTTATTATATACATACATATATGATTTTTTTTTAAATCGCACAAGTGACCGAAAAATTTTATTACTTTCATTTGTCCATAAATCTCGTGAGGACCTCACGAATAATCGACGTGTAAAAAAAATTGATCAAGAGAGCTTTTAGTATTTCAGAGGTTGCGATTTGAAAAAGATTGAGTGGAAAATCTTTAAATCATCGGGTGACAAGTTACTAGGTAATGAAAACTAATGAATTAAATATAGTTTTGATAATTATTAGGACATAAATCTTTGGACCAAAAATGTTCACGTGCGAAGCCGTTGCTAAAAAAAATAAGGTATGAAGGATAGAGCATGAGGACGGGAAGTTAATCGCTTCTTGACTTTGCAAAATGCCAAACAGGTTATGACTAATAATAAAGTCGGAATACTGATGGTGGTGGTATCACTAAATGAGAGTCTCTTGGAATAAGCCAGGGCTTAGAGTTATGTAAGAAAGAGCATTGTTCCAACAGGTGTGGCGAATAAGATCCCGGGAGTAACGCCATAACTTTAAATGGTTTAAGTGTTAATGGATGCCCAAAGGCTCTGAATGATGTGGCAGTAGGTGTCTTCAACACATACACACATGAATCTCTCGATTTCGACGGTTGTAAAGTCTTCATGATGACTTGGATACGAATAACACGAAAAATTTTATATAACAAGCAACGAAAATTTTTAGAGAAATTGTTTAAGGTGACGATGTAAGGAAAGAAACGAAATTCTTTGTAAACTAGAGTTATGTACAACATGTACTATTCTAAGTAAAATATCCTTTGAATAAAAGAATTGGTTTGTAAAAGTGAAAGTAAAATCTCATATGCACTAGTCAAAAATAAGTAATTATTTACTTTATTATATATAACATATACGGCTTCTAAAATTTGTACGAATGGCAATAAAATAAATTTATTTTTATAAAACTTTGAGAGGATAGCACAATAAAATAATGTGTGTAAGGTTTTGGCAAACAAAATATTCATATTTTGGAGGTTACAAGTTGGAAAAAGGTTGATGAGGATTGAGTAAAAGATTTTGAAAATTTCGAGTGATATTTGAGGTAATAAAAACTATTGAATTTAAATGTGGTTGATGACTATTAGTAGGGCATACGTCCTTTGACCAAAAATGCTTAAGTGTGAAGTTGTTGCTTATAAGTGAGATACGAATGGGAGAGTATGAGGATGAGAATTAACCACCCATTGATTTTGGAAAAATTTCAAACTGGTATGACTAATATCGAAGTAAGAAGGATGATGTTGTGATTATCATCGAATAAGAAATTTCTCGTAATAAGTTAGGATTTAGATTTGCGTAAGGATGAGTATCAAATAGGATTCTTGGGTAATCTTTAATATAGAATTTGAATTGCTGAAGTGACGGAATACAATTTCCTTTAAGTATCGTTGTGCAAGTTTGTCCATTGCATCGGTTTCTTTCATGGCTAGAAAGTGAGCAGATTTGGTGAGATGGTCAATAATAACCCAGATAATGTTCTATCCGCCTACCGTTTTCGGTAGCTTCGTGATGAAATCCATTATTATTCCTTCCCATTTCCATTGTGGGATTTCGGGTTGTTGTCATGCAATTAGTAAGGTTCAGCTTCGAACTACTTCTCTCTTCGTAAGCTATTAATGGCTCACCATTCTCGCGAGGTGTATAAAAAAAAATTTCTCTCTATAAATAACTTTCGCTTCCATCCTTGAAAGCCAGTCCATCCAAACTATTACATCAAAGCTTCCCAACTTAATGGGTATTAGGTAATTCTTAAGGTTCATTCCAATCAAATCTTATTATACTACCGTGAAAAATTCTATCAATCTTCTCAAATAACATCTGCTTGCGCGTAGGTAACTAATCCTTTTCAACTACTACATTAAAACTTCTAAGTTTTGTTGACATGAGGTCATCTCCAAATGACCCACCTGTTAATTTTAAAGTACTACCTTAAATTATTCCTCTATCTTTGCCAGCTTACCATTAGCTTGTCCTATAGAATACTTAATTCCCATGGTTGTTAATGGCTTATTAGTCATAAAGCTAAGGTTCTTAGATATAAGGTTTCTATCGTTCTAGTATTAAACAACTTCGAGACAATAAAATGCTGTGACGAAATGTACTCTAACTAAAATCAGGATCCATGCAAGTCTCCATAACGATTACTTTACCGCAAGTAAGTCTAAAGTTCTTCCTATTTGAGAACTTTTCTCTTAAGTGTCCAGGGTGTCTATATCTATAACAAATTTTTGGGTTATCAATTCTGCAATCAAGGCCCTTCTCGTACAGTATCTGGGCTAAGTGGTCATTCTTTCTCTACCTCTAACAGACCATAAAGCGTATACTCCAATGGTTCCTACCAAAATTTTCCTTGAGTCACTTCATATTCCTTATATAGTAGCACTGGAACTTTTGCATGATTTACTTCAACATAATCACGCTGGCCTGGCGTCATTATATTGTACTAAATCGTACGTTCATTCCAATATCACTTCATATGGTCAATGTAACGTGATCACTTCAAGTTCTATTCAATTTCATCCACCGGTACCTTATCTATGCTATCTCAAAACAAAATTTACATAATTAATCTCACAGTTTCTCGATGTGGGTACGTAGGTTCCGTAGGGCATGCATCAATGCCTAAATGTCCCGAAATTTCTTCAAAATGTTCGGGTTCAGGTAATGCCGTTAGGTTCCTTTCCAGAAATTCAATCTGGGTCTCGTGTCGAGTTGTACATATAGCAAGTAGTAATACAATATGTTTTGAGGCGACTCCCAAGTCTTTGGGTATGGCTGAGCATCAGTAGAAGACACTCTGTCCTTGTGGAAGGAGATGTCCTCCTGACTTCTCCAATGCCCAAGAGTGTTTGGATCCTAAGTCCAAAAGTGTCGTTAGATCGTCGAGCAGTGGTTAAGTGACGGTCATGAAAGCGTACAGGGTATGTGTCAACTGAACAATCTTGTAGATTGCGTGAAGTAATGTTTCGATCTCTGGAATGGTGGAGCAGTAGTAACAGGTGGATTACACTACTAGTTCTTTGGGCTAGGCGAGTGGGAAAGTAGTTCAGAAAAACATCTGAACTGGGAAAGATAAGTTCTCCAAGTCGGTACAGCGAAAAGCAGACGGGTAGCAAGCACATAATCAGGAATAATAACTACAGCAGCCTAGATCGTCTACAGCAGTACATAGCATGGCAGCAGTATCAACAGAAGTATCATGTAAAAAGCAGATAGTAGCATGCAGTAGCGAGAATAAGAAAAAGCATATAGCAAGTTTTACATAGCAGTAAGGGTAAGCAGTAGCATGCAGCAAGTTCGTATAAGCAGTAGTAGTAAGCAGTGGCATGCAGTAGTAGTAAGCAGTAACATGCAGTAATATAACACAGTGGTATGCAGCAGGTTCCGCAGAAACAAGTAAACGAGCAAGTTGTAGATTAGTCCTATTAGTGAATCCTACTCGGTCCGGTCAAGACTCACTAATGCAACCTAATTCCCTACAACCAATGCTCTGATACCAAATGTGACGCCCCGTATAAAACCATCGTATACGGATCATCAACAACAGGATCATTACAAGGTCATACACTATATGCTGTTTGAAAACCAGTTTTGCATTCATGAAAATATAGTGTTTTACAAAAGATAACGTGCTTCCTATGAATAGAAGCATAAACATAAGTACGTGACCCCAGAGGTCATTATAAAGCCATTGGTTGAAAATAACGTAAGTTACGAATGCAAAATAAAAGTTCCATGATTGAGACATCTCTAAGTAATGCAGCGGAAGTCTAACATAGCAAGTCTGTAACAGCAAGTCTAATATACCAAGACAGCAAGTATAACAGCGGAAGCAACAACGTCTAAGCACCTGAAAAATACATGCTTAAAAAGTCAACACGAATGTTGGTGAGCTATAGTTTGTTCGTAATCAGTAATGTAATGTAGGCCACGAGATTTCAGTGCTTCAACCAGCAGTTTAAATCAGTAATTCAAATCAGTATGATAAAGTATATGTTTATCCGCGGGCACCCGGTAACTAACTTAACGTAATAATACCCCCTAAAAGTACACTTGGCGAGTGTGTATGTTCACGAAGTATTAAACACCCGTTAAATGCTAGCACGACTAGCCCGAGTGGGGATGTCAAACTCTATGGATCCATATCTAAGATTCGCGTTCACCGGTTCAAAGACCAATGACTAAACGTTACCGAGCTAAGGGGAAAGTTTATGCCGTTGTATAACCCACACATATATAAAGTTTAAGTACTCGTGCCTAGTATGTAAAACGTAAAATGCGCATGCATTCTCAGTCCCAAAATAGTTAAAGTAAAAAGGGATGCTATAACTCACAGTGAAAAATAGTAAAGTTGATTCGGGAAAGTAAGCAAGTAGTTTGTCCGAAAGGTCCTCAACCTAAGTCAAAAGTTACTAAGTCAGTAAATGGTTCCTAAAGGTTTAAAAGTATGTAAATTAGGTCTTATGTATCATCATCATTCATCATCAAACAAAAAGTGTAAAGTAAGTTTTTATTCAAGAATAGAGTTTGAAATAAAGGCTGATTCGTTCAGTCTCCACGACCTCTATACAAACTAAAATGAGGTGAGACCAGTGGCTATGGCTCCGTATATGAGTCCCCCAGAGGCTGACCAATTTCCAGAATCAAAATCGTCTTCGTTTGACAGTGGCGACGGTTTAAGTGCGAGTAGGTCAGAAATTTCAGCACAACGTTAAAAGGGTGTGGTGACTTTCGGAAGGCTATAAATCCTAAACCGTAAATCGGATTAAGGAGAATATTAAATGAAAAGTCATATACTCGAACCAAAAAATCTGGAAATTAAATTTTCTAGTAGTCCAGGTTACTGATCAGTTCTAGAAAACAGTAGGTAAGGTGCTCCGGTGGGTTCTTGGTACTTGATGCTCATCACGGTTCTCATCCTTGATGCTTGTAGCTTCAAGTGTACAACTCGTTGATGGTTTTGCATCATCTTAACCAAGGTTTGACCATCATAACACTAGTGTATGTCTAAGATAAGTAGCACAACTCATTTAAGGGTTGTAAGTAGGTTGATGAACCAAAGTTACATCAAGATCTTAGATCCGACACATACATGAGTTCAAATAGTAATATTAAGCTATAAACTTGAAAGCAAACTAAATAAGCAAGATCTTAAGTTGTAGAACTTAGATATTAGTTAGATCTTAAAGATCCTAGACTAGAAAGTCTAGATCTAGTGTTCTTAAGTTAGATCCTAAGTTATAAGACTTGGATCCTTACTTTAATAAAACCATAAGTTATGAAACTTAGATTTTAATCTTGTAAAATATATATAAGCTTATAAGCTCTTGTTTACAACAAAATTGGAAGACCATAAGCTATAGAAACTTAGATCTAACATAAGTGTATGAAGTTATAACTAGAAAGTTATACTTCCATGTTCTTGAACTTATAAAGTTTAACTTTAGTTTCAAGAAATACGAGATCAAGTTTAACTAGTTATACTTGACCAAATTAACAACATCACAACTTTAAATAAATAAAATGAAGAAATAAACTAAAGTTACAAGTATTATGTTCATGTTTGTTTCATACATGAGAAGATTCAAATCAAAGTTTGGATCTTAAGGAAATAAACTTCAAGTCTACAAAACATGAACACAAGTAAGCTCTCAAGGCTTATGAGTTTTAGATCTACATAATACTTCAAGTGTAGAACCATAAACTATCAAGTTTAGATCCTTGTTCTTGACTTCACCAAACAAAGATGGAAGTAACCAGATTCATGAAGATACAAACTATTAAGTTTGATCTTGAACAACAAACAACAACAAGTAAATGATGATAATAGAAGTCGAATTCAGTGTCTGAGGTACGCCCAGTGGTCACTGTAGGAAAGGCACTGGGTGGGTTTCTACCCCATATGTAATGTTATTATATATGGTATCAGAGCTTTGGCTATAGGGAACTAGGATACATTAGTGTGTCTAACCGTAGGGCGCATTAGTAAAGTCTAGTCTATAGTCGTGTGTCTTGGATGACTTTTACACATCATACCTGCACTATTTGCTTCACAATACGACATGTAGGGCTACATATTACATCACGTACATATACACCCTATACCCATATGATATGGACTTAAACTAAGCGCAATACTACGAACCACATACGTACCCGTGATGCGAGGTTTAACTAAATTAAGTTGACTACGCCATCTTGAACTTACGGAGCGATGTCGAATGGAAATGTGAGATAGCGTAATATGATGACCGGGATTACATTACAGTAACTCATATAGAAGTTCTGACATCACTAAATAAGGAATTGGGGCCGAGTCAAGTAGGTTACTTGGATAAACAATGATTAGATAACAAACCGTGTAATCTCTGAGTATAAACTTACACTGTGCAAATTAATTGTTGCTATAACTTATAAGTAATTTGTAATCATGACACAACTCGTCACTACTTAACACTGTCTGTCACCACCGATCACTACTTGTCACTACAAAGACACTACTTGAACACGCTCGTCATCTCATACCACTACTCAGTACTGTTTATCACTGCTAAATACTACTCAACGCCGCCTCTCACTGCTAGTCACGACTGATCACTACTTCTCACTGCTTGTCATTAATAAATACTACTCACTGCTACCCCTTGCTACTTGCTACTACTCAATACTATTCGTTACTACTTACCACTACTAAGTACTACTCGTCACAACTAACACCTTCACGCTTTACTAATCACTACTGTGCATCACAACTCATTTCTGATACGTTTTTAGAGGAGGAATTCCTGGTAAGAACCCGCATAATACGTAGTAGATGTTGTCTACTTGACTTCTGTGATGACTCGGAAATTTCCGACCAAATTTAAACTTTATCTTTATATGTTTCCGATACGATAAGCAAAGCCTATTAAACCGAGTCTTAAAATTTTTGAACTGTTTTCATTACATTCATTTAACCTTTGACTATTCCTGACGATTCACGAACAATTATGTGTGTATATATATATATATATATATATATATATATATATATATATATATATATATATATATATATATATATATATATATATGTATATATAAATTCCATACATAAGAAATGTTATATATATTGTAAATAATAAATATTAAAGAGTCAATATATTATAATTAGTAAAAATGGTAAAATTTATAAATTTTATTATATTAAATATAATTACAAGTAAAACATAAATATTATATTAATAATGTTATTATTACTTCTATTATATTTATTAACATTAATATTAATATCACTACTTGCTAATTATTATCTTCAATATATTATATAGATATGAAGGTTAATACATGTAAGATGTTATAATTACTAATATTATCATTATCATTATTAATATCATTATTATTAGAATTAATAGTAAGATTTTAATTAACATTATGATTATTATTTTTAAATAACACAAGTAGTGTTATTATCATGGATAAAATTATTATTATCAATGTTATATAGTTAATATCATTATTATTTATTAATGATATAAATAATATAAAAATAATTATTATTAGTATTATTATTATAATTACCATTAATAATATAAATATAATTATTAATTATTAATAATAAATATATAAAAAAAACATACGCATATATCCAAATTTGTTATATATATCCATCCATCAAACTGTTTTGAAATTTTGTTGTTGTCTCAAATTTGTTAAAGGTCGGTATTAGCTTATCACAACAAATCAAATCCAGTACGATTGGGATCATTCTTTATATTTTTTTTGGTACGATTGAATTATCCTGTCGTTACAAATTGACCATAAAACAAACAAATTGCTCAGTGTTTTTGACAAATTCATTCAACTTTACACACTCCATATCAATTACAATCACAATTGACATGTATGAGCTGTTGAATAAAATATAAAAGCCATAAACACAGCTCAATATTCTGTTCTTGTTTCATTTTTACAGCTGCTCGAATTCGATTTCCATCTCAAAAAGTAATAATGCAATCTTGTTAGTTTTCCTTTACTTAAACTACCTGCAAAATTTCAAATACCAATTTGTTCTATCGAAATCAAATTTTGCAGTCAAACTTTAATATTCAAAAGTCAAAAGGTAGTTCTTTAATCGAATTCGAGCTTTCTATTATGAATTAAGTTAAATTGATAATTTGTAAAGCTTCTAGGAGTAATTTTAAACACCTTTCGTGTTCAAAGTTTTGTCCAAAACAACTTCTGATGTGAAATCAATTTTTTTTATTTATTGAAGCAGCGACGAAACAGTTGCTGTTCTTCTTTTTTTATAATTTTTTTTTGTTTTTGTGTATCTATTGAATTAATGTTCCAAATATAAGTCGTATTAATTAAAGTTCAATCTTTTAAATCTTGTTTTAAAAATTTGTTTGATGATGTTGGAATCTCTGGTCGATTTAGAAGATGAAGAAGGAGATGATACATTTAAATGGGTTATAAATAAATAAAACTGAGTTAAAACAGAAACTGGGCAATAGCCCAATGGTTCTGAGTGTTACGTGTATTCAGGAGGTCTCGGGTTCGATCCAGTGCCACATTTGTTTTTAAAAAGAAGAACCAGAATTGCTGCTGGTCCATGGCTAATTTTTTTTCTTCCTGTTGGGCCGTGAGGTTTAAACGTTGAGTTGGGCTTCTAGTTGAGTCAAGAGATACATGATAAAAAGAATTATTCGGGTAATAAAAACAGAAAAAACAAAATGGCTCAAATGGTTTGAGAGGAAGGCGTGTTATCGAGAGGTCTTGGGTTCGAGTCCGGTCCAAGGCTATTTTTTTTTAGAAAAGCTTTTCATGAGGGTATACCTTTCTTTTCATTTTATTATTATTACCATTATTATCATTGATATCATTAGTTATGGTTATTTGTAATATTAGAAAAGGAATTATTATTAATGTTAATACAACTAGTACTACTACTATTATTAATACTATTATTATTATTACTAATATAAGTGTATTTATAAAAGTTATCATTTATTAACATTATCAAGTATTGTGGATATTATCATTATTATTAGTATGATTATAGTTATAATTAAGAATATTATTGTTATTATTATTATTATTATTATTATTATTATTATTATTATTATTATTATTATTAGTATTAATACAAATAATTATGTTTATATAAAAATACATTACTAGAACGTTAAAATCACATATCACTAAAATTTTATTATTAACAAGATAGTAACTAAGCTATTTATATGAAATATATCAATTAATATATACATATATATATATATATTTTATATATAAACCCTAATATAAATTATTATTATTAATATGTTATAATGAAAGATAAACACTAATTAAATCAAATAGATAAATCAAATATATCTATATCTATACCTATATAACAAATAATTTAACAAGTATATTATTAAAAATAAGATATAGATTTATTCGAATACGTGTATATGTTTTAATATATATACAAATGATATAGGTTCGTGAATCCGAGGCCAACCCTGCATTGTTCAGTTGTTCAATATCGTCATATGTATTTTTACTACAAAATACATTAGGTGACTTTTATTTGTCTTTTTACCCTTTATATTTTTGGGCTGAGAATACATGCGCAATTTTTATAAATGTTTTACGAAATAGACACAAGTAATCGAAACTACATTATATGGTTGAATTATCGAAATCGAATATGGCCCTTTTTATTAAGTCTGGTAATCTAAGAATTAGGGAACAGACACCCTAATTGACGCGAATCCTAAAGATAGATCTATTGGGCCTAACAAACCCCATCCAAAGTACCGGATGCTTTAGTACTTCGATTTTGTTTTATCATGTCCGATGGATTTCCCGGAATGATAGGGGATATTCTTATATGCATCTTGTTAATGTCGGTTACCAGGTGTTCAATCCATATGAATGATATTTTTGTCTCTATGCATGGGACGCATGTTTACGAGAAATGGAAATATGAAATCTTGTGGTCTATTAAAATTATGAAATGATTATTTATGTTAAACTAATGAACTCACCAACCTTTTGGTTGACACTTTAAAGCATGTTTATTCTCAGGTACGAAAGAAATCTTCCGCTGTGCATTTGCTCATCTTAGAGATATTATTTGGAGTCATTCATGACATATTTCAAAAGACGTTGCATTCGAGTCGTTGAGTTCATCAATATTATTATTAAGTCAATTATAGTAAGATATATTACGAAATGGTATGCATGTTGTCAACTTTTGATGTAATGAAAGATTGTATTTTCAAAAACGAATGCAATATTTGTAAAAATGTATCATATAGAGGTCAATACCTCGCGATGTAATCAACTGTTGTGAATCGTTTATAATCGAGACGGACTTCGTTCGGATGAATTAGGACGGGTCTCTATAGTTGGTATCAGAGCGGTGGTCTTAGCGAACCAGGTCTTGCATTAGTGTGTTTAACTGATAGTTGATTAGATGCATTAGTGAGTCTGGACTTCGACCGTGTCTGCATGTCAAAAGTTTTACTTATCATTTCTAGTCGGAAATCATCTGCTTATCATCCTTAGGAAATTACCTGCTTATCATTCTTAGTCTAGACATGTCTTACTGCCTCTATTGCATAGACAGTGTATAGATAAATTCATATCTTAACGTATCTGTTATTGTTACCTTTGCCTGACAGCTTCTGTAGATTCCTCCGTAACTTATGGGATTTTAGTATTATATATACATATGTAAATTATGTATTGTAGAGTACTAATCTACATCCTATAATCTATTTCTTATCGAAAATCCTTCATCTGATCGTACGAGAGGAATCGCTCAACTAATTCGAGTCCCTCAGATTTCGATAGCTATTCCGACAGTTATTCCGACAACTATTTCGATATGGAGTTCCACTCGAGCTCCGAAAGCAGTGTCACCAGAATGAACCAACCAATCAGCCATCCCCAATTCATTTGATGGGTTCGTAGTCGACTTAATCAATAGAGACACGAAGAAGGCGATCCTTTCCACCAATCAAATTCACCTCTTGGTAAAGAACCTGAAGCACTTACCGATGAACCTGTCCGAAGCACCATTTTCACCCTTATTTTCAGAATAGCTCAAAACGATTACATAATATCTACAATTCTAGACCTTATTCATCCACTCGTTCCGACCGACAATCATCCGGGAATAATAGAAGAAGTCAACAAACTTCGCGCTCGAGTAATCAATCTGGAGAATATGGTGCAAAATTTACCAGCTTCAACAACATCACCGGCACCAACAGTACCATTAGTAACAGCACCAATACCATCAACAATCCATGCCTCAACATCCCATTCAGTATCTCGAGTACAATCATCGTTCTACGTATCGTTCTACATCAATTATCTTCGTTCTTCATGGCGATTATGTAATCTCTAATGTTTTAGAGATTATGTATTCTAGTTATAACGATAAATCAAATAAGATTAATATTATATTAACTCATTAAACCTATGATTACATCTGAAGAAAATATATATGTAAGTATATTTTCATAAAGATTGTAATTAAAAAAAAATTTCGTACAAAATGTTAATGGTGAAAATATTTTAACGGGTAGGTAATACCCGAGGGATATTTAAATTTCACATTAATAAGTTAAACTGTAAATTCTTTGAATCTAATTCAACAGTCATTCACTATCCTACTTACAACCACCGATATACGTATAAGTTCACCGCAGAATGACCATTTTCATCCAATTTCATATTTTGATTTTGATTTACCAGAATCCAACAAGTGACATAATGAAGAAAACATTGGACAAAATAAAATTTGTTAGAAACAAACAAATTAACTATGAGAAATTTTGTTAAGAATCCACGCTAACAAGATCCTAGCTAACTGTTCCTAGCTAACTGTTAACTGTGTATCACATTTTATTTTATCGCAATTTAATTATCGCAATTTTATTTATCGTCATTTAATTTCTGTATTTATTTTACGCATTTTAAATATCGGGACACGTATACAAGGTTTTGACATATCATATCGACGCATATATATATATATATATATATATATATATATATATATATATATATATATATATATATATATATATATATATATATATATATATATATATATATATATATATATATATATATATATATATATATATATATATATATATATATATATATATATATATATATATATATGTATATATGTATATATTATTTGGAACAACCATAGACACTCTATATGCAGTAATGATTGAGTTCTCTATACAGGGTTGAGGTTGATTCTATAATAATATATATACTTTGAGTTGTGATCTAGTCTGAGACATGTACACGGGTCACGATACGTATTAATTAATTCAAATATTATATATTAAACTATATATTATATATTAAACTATATATGAATTATTGGACTATTGACTGTGGATTAATAACATTGGACAATTAAAATGAATTAAAATATTGATTATAACATATGAAACTAAACATTTCTTCAAGTTTGCCACTTGATTTCATCTTAAACCTCATTTGTATCCTGACGATTACAATCTGCATTCAAACCATTCATGATTCTTAAAAACACCTCCAAATCGAAGATGAACCAACCGCACTTCATCTACGAAAGAAAAGATTAATGCATATAGTTATGCATCTAAAAACAAGAACCTGAGTAAACGTTTAACACTTATATGTGCTAACTCCGTTGGCATTGTTATCACTGAAAATAATATTGCAATCCTTTTTCAAATTAGCCAATTTTGTCACAGCTTCAACAAGTCAACTTCAACTTTTCGTTCAAAACAACCTTATTACAACCTTGATATATACGTTGTCTTTTCATCATCGTTACCGAAGAATCGTTTATATCTCACCTAATTAGCAGTAAACTTACCAACAGCTTCATTGATCTTTGACTTTCCGAAAATCATTATAACTATCAAAACCCTATCATATATCCATCTACATCTTGTAACAATAATTTCCATACCAACAATCGGGAATCATCAATCATTAATCTCGAATCTCGCAAGCGTTTTCACTTCAACAGTTATATATACATATAAAGTGTAATTCCTGGAAATTTTGATCTTCAATTCTGAAATTCTGAACAGCACTCAGTCTACAAATCAATACATTGAACTTTGAAAAAGCTGAATGAAGCAGCAGAAACAGTAGGCAACCGTAAACGACCTTAATCGTTAGGAGTTGATGATAAAGAATTGTATGTTGGCAAAGCTCAGAAAAAGTGTGAAACTGAAAAACTGATTGAGCAAACTATGAAGGAAGCCGTGGACAAATCACAAAGAATAAGTTTGACTTCAAAGAATCTAAATGATTCAGTACCTGCTGAAGTCATTAACGAATACCTTGCTTCTGACTTTAAACTCTTGCGGACAAATTTTCTTCATCATCCATTGATATTAGAAATTCTAAGATATCATCATATCTTTCTGATAATGCTAAAAACGAACATATATTTCATAGCATTATTCCTCAAGAAAGACAAGCTTTTAGTTGCAATTGTTCTATTTACAAGTGATATTCGTTTAAATAATAAAAGGTGAAGACAAAAGACAGATTCGACGAATTGAAGACGCAAACGACCAAAAAGCTCAAAAGTACAAAATACAATCAAAGAGGTTCCAATTATTGATAAGAAACGTCTCGAAATTACAAGAGTACAAGATTCAAAACGCAAAGTACAAGATATTAAATTGTACGCAAGGACGTTCGAAAATCCGGAACCGGGACCAGAGTCAACTCTCAACGCTCGACGCAACGGACTAAAAATTACAAGTCAACTATGCACATAAATATAATATAATATTTAAATAATTCTTATAATTATTTATATATTATATAAATAAAATAAACCGTCGGCAAGAAAGACTCTAAACTGGAGTGAGCTGTAATTTCAAACTCCGCGACTCGCGGAGTTTGAAGGCAAAAAATGCCGCGAGTCGCGGAGCCCCAAAGTTTGAAACTCCCTATAAAGCCAACCGAATTCTGATCATTTTTGATAACTCATATATCCATCTCTCTATCTATATCGTATATATTTATATTTTAATTTTAATTTTAATTTTAATCCTAATAATAAGGGTATGTTAGCGAATATTGTAAGGATGTAAGTCAAAATTCTGTCCGTGTAACGCTACGCTATTTTTAATCATTGTAAGTTATGTTCAACCTTTTTAATTTAATGTCTCGTAGCTAAGTTATTATTATGCTTATTTAATCCGAAGTAATCATGATGTTGGGCTAATTACTAAAATTGGGTAATTGGGCTTTGTACCATAATTGGGGTTTGGACAAAAGAACGACACTTGTGGAAATTAGACTATGGGCTATTAATGGGCTTTATATTTGTTTAACTAAATGATAGTTTGTTAATGTTAATATAAAGATTTACAATTGAGCGTCCCTATAAATTACCATATACACTCGATCGGACACGATGGGCGGGGTATTTATATGTACGAATAATCGTTCATTTAACCGGACACAGGAATGGATTAATAGCCACTAGAATAATTAAAACAGGGGTGAAATTATGTACAAGGACACTTGGTATAATTGATAACAAAATATTAAAACCTTGGGTTACACTCAGTCGACATCCTGGTGTAATTATTAAACAAAGTATTAAAATCTTGTTACAGTTTAAGTCCCCAATTAGTTAGAATATTTAACTTCGGGTATAAGGATAATTTGACGAGGACACTCGCACTTTATATTTATGACTGATGGACTGTTATGGACAAAAACCAGACGGACATATTAAATAATCCAGGACAAAGGACAATTAACCCATGGGCATAAAACTAAAATCAACACGTCAAACATCATGATTACGGAAGTTTAAATAAGCATAATTCTTTTATTTCATATTTAATTTCCTTTATTTTATATTTAATTGCACTTCTAATTATCGCATTTTTATTGTTATTGTGTTTAATTGCACTTCTAATTATCGTACTTTTTAATTATCGTAAGTTTATTTTATCGCACTTTTATTATTCACAATTTCATTATCGTTATTTACTTTACGCTTTAAATTAAGTCTTGTATTTATTTATTATTTTACATTTGGTTTTAACTGCGACTAAAGTTTTAAAATCGACAAACCGGTCATTAAACGGTAAAAACCCCCCTTTATAATAATAGTATTACTTATATATATATTTGTATTTTTATAAAAGTAAACTAATATAGTGTTAAGCTTTGTTTAAAGATTTCCCTGTGGAACGAACCGGACTTACTAAAAACTACACTACTGTACGATTAGGTACACTGCCTATAAGTGTTGTAGCAAGGTTTAAGTATATCCATTCTATAAATAAATAAATATCTTGTGTAAAATTGTATCGTATTTAATAGTGTTTCCTACTAAAATTAATAGCTATTTTATATACACCTCGCGAAACGCTATTATAAAAATGTATTTTAACAAATAGCGAGACGATGATTTATAGAAGTAAATGACCAAAACACTCGAAAGTTTAAGATACACTTTGAGTGATATAATTAAGGGATAATTTAAGGCTATTGATAAGGCTAAAAAGGAACATATATTTCATAGCATTATCCCCCAAGAAAGACAGGATTTTTGTTGTAATTGTTCCATATTCAAGTAATATTCGTTTATATTTAATAAGTGCGAAGACAAAAGGCGAAAACGAAGAATTGAAGACGGAAAGGTCCAAAATGCTCAAATGTACAAGATACAATTAAAAAGGTTCAAATTATTGATGAAGAACGTCTAAAAATGACAAGAGTACAAGTTGCGGAACGCAAAGTACACGATATAAAATAGTACGCAAGGACGTCTGAAAATCCGGAATCGGGACCCGAGTCAAGAAGAAACGCCCGACGCAACGGACCAAAAATATCTAGTCTACTATGCACAAGAATAAAATATAATATATAAATAATTATATTACTTATTTATATATTTATATTTATTTTATATTATGTCGACAAGCTAGGAGCCAAAACAATGTGAGCTGTCCCTGGTCCTCATGCGAGTCGCATGGCCAGAAGGCCATTTCCATGCGAGTCGCATGACTCCAGATTTCAGGCCACATCTATAAATTCCAGTGTTTTCGCTCGATTTAAATCACACACATACACAAATATATATATACTCCGTAATATTATTTATTATTTATTATTATTATTATTATTATTATTATTATTATTATTATTATTAAGATTAATATTAATCTATTATTATTAGTATTATACCTAAAATACTACGACGAGGTCATGAGCGTGTCACTTTCAAAATATGTTTTCAAGCGGGATAGAGTTAAGGAAATTATGGGTTATTGCCATGGAGGTTATGGGTAATGTTCGGGGGTATTTTTGTGAATCAAACCTCGTGTTTATCATCTCCGATGCATCTACGTGCTTTCCTGCAATAATGTATATCAATATTAAACAGTGAGTTCATTTGATCCCTTTTTACATATATTTTTGGGCTGAGAATACATGCGCAGTTTTATAAATTGTTTTACTAAATGGATACAAATACTAAAACTGATTTTGTGTGAGTTTCATATGATCCCTTTTACTCTCTACATTTTTGGGCTGAGAATACATGCAAATGCTTTATTAACCGATATACAATATTTATATGTGTGAGTTTCATTGCTCCCTTTTTAATTGCTTTTGCAATATATATTTTTGGGCTGAGAATACATGCAATTTATTTTAAACGCAATGGATACAAGTACATACTTAATTCTACACCGAGTTTGAACCGAAAATCCCTTAGCTTTGGTAACTAGTAACTGCCGGTTATAAGAACTGGTGGGCGCGAGTAGTAGTATATGGATCCATAGGGCTTGATATCCCCGTCCGAGCTAGAGCGCTAGCCTTTTAACGGACGTATGCTATTTGAGAAGCGTACACGTTGGTTTGCGTGTATTATTAAGATGATTATACAAAGGGTACAAATTATATAAGCATTAAAGTTTAGTTACCAGGGTGCTCAATTTTGTAGAACCGATTGATAAACGTTTCGGATGAAACAACTGAAATCTTGTGATCCACCTTTTATTTAAAACATAATGATAAACGTTTTGAATAAAACAACTGAACTTTTGTAATCCACATTGATTTATGGATTATGTGTAATATTAAAACTATGAACTCACCAACCTTTGTGTTGACACTTGAAGCATGTTTATTCTCAGGTTTCTAGAAGTCTTCCGCTGTTTGCTCATACGTGATACAAGTTATGTGCTTGGAGTCATACATGCTATATACAAGAAACTTGCATTCATCAAACCATTACCATGTATCTTATTTTGACTGTATTGTCAACAGATGTATTATTGTAAACCATTTAAATGGTGATTGTCTATACGTAGGAATCATCAGATGTAAAAAAACCTGGAATTTATATATTCATTTATGAAATACCTTTTCAAACGAATGCAATGTTACAAAACGTATCACATAGAGGTCAAATACCTCGCAATGAAATCAATGAATGACGTGTTCGTCCATATGGATTTGGAGCGATCGTCACATCTGACGCGCTGACAGAACCCTAATTCAACATTAATTACGGGGTATTTATTAATTATTATTATTATAAACCCTAATTACCTATTATTATCATAATTAGTTTTATTTTAAGTTACTTTTTATTTAATTTGTTTTATTTAGTTAAATTAGTTTAATTAAAATGTAAAATTAATAGTTTTAATAAATAATTAATATAAAAATAATATTTTTATAAAAATTGTACTTTTTACAACTTTTTGTATATTTTTATATTTTGTCCCTTTTTAATCGTTTTAGCATAATACTTGTATTTTTCGCTCATATTTAGTTTTAAACTTAGTTTTTGCCATAGTTATTTTTACTTCTAGATTTTTAGGCTTTGCCGTAGAATTCCTTAAGTGCTTTTTCTTTAGACTAAGATTTAGGTGCTTTAGAATTTTGCGACTCCTTTTTAAGTTTTAGTTTCTTTTTAAGTTAATTCTATTTGGGATTTAGTTTTTTCCTGTAAGCTTTAATATTTTTAGACGACTTTTACCTATGTATCAATTATCATTCCAATTAGTAATCTCAATTTGCGATTATAATTTTAAGTTAGTTGTAGTAATAAGGTTAGGTTAGTCAAGTGTTTTTAAGTTTTATAAGTTTCTTTTATTTTTCCGTCACCTTTTATTTTTCAACCATTTTTCTTTTTCGACCTTTTTCGACGCACTCTTTTTCTTTCTTATTTCTCGCTATTCTAGTTTTTAGGACATAGATTTTTATTCTACTTCTTATCTAAATTTCTTAAAATTACGAAAATTTATTTTAAGTGGTTAAATTGATAGACATCGAAATTTTCTGGTTCGTAGTAATAGTAGGATTTGTACGTGGACCGGGTTATTGGAGCCAAACAGTCCTCAATTATATTGAGACCAAACGAATCCTGCCCCTCTGCTGCATCTTTTGGCTATTCAAAACGTGGGCAAAATCAGAAAAGTCTATTGATTGGATAACTTATTATAATTTTTCTTTCCTTTTAAAAACTAATAGGATATTCAGTGAATGCACCGAGCAAGACGTTCACCACCTTTTATACGTTCACCACCTGTAACTAGATCAAGACATTTAGCAAATATTACTGCCGTTGATTTTTCTTTAGAATCGTCATCCAGTCGACCAAGTACTCCAGTTCAAATTTCCGATAATCCATTTTTTGAACCCGACCTCACAATTGAGAATCCGGAGAATATTCAGGAACGATTCATAGATCCTGAACCACTAAACTTTCCTCCGGAACCACAAATCAGTCAAACAGAGATTGTTGAGGAACGACCCATTAAATCAGAATCCTCTAGTGATTCCGATTCAACAAATTCAATTATGAAGAATCTGGAACCTTTAAGTATGGAAGACCGAATGAGAGCTAAACGCACTGGCCAAGGTAACGCAATTACTCATCCAGACATTAATGCGCCAGATTATGAAATCAAAGGACAAATTCTACACATGGTGACTAATCAATGTCAATTTAGTGGTGCACCGAAGGAAGATCCAAATGAACATCTACGTACCTTTAATAGGATCTGCACACTATTTAAAATTCAAGAAGTGGAGGATGAACAGATATATCTCATGTTATTACCCTGGACTTTAAAGGGAGAAGGCAAAGATTGGTTGGAATCGTTACCTGAAGGGGCGATTGATACATGGGATGTTTTAGTTGAAAAATTTCTTAAACAATTCTTTCCTGCATCTAAAGCCGTAAGACTTCAAGCAGAAATTGTTACGTTCAACAGAAGCCAAATGAAACTCTATATGAGGCGTGGACAAGATATGGAAAGTTATTAAGAGGATGTCCGCAACATGGTTTAGACACCTGTCAAATAGTACAAATATTCTACCAAGGATGCGATATCACTACAAGGAAAGACATAGATATAGCAGTTGGTGGTTCTATTATGAAGAAAACCGAAACTGATGCTTACAAAATTATTGATAACACTGCTTCCCACTCACATGAGTGGCACCAAGAAAAAGATATCGTTAGATCATCTAAAGCAGCTAGAGCCGATTCTAGCCATGACTTAGATTCCATTTCCGCAAAGATAGATGCTGTCGAGAGACGAATGGAAAAGATGACTAAAGATATTCACTCAATACGAATTAGTTGTGAGCAGTGTGGAGGACCACATTTGACAAAAGATTGTCTCAGTATTGAATTAACAATGGAACAAAGAGAGAATATTTCATACATAAACCAAAGGCCTGGAAATAATTATCAGAATAATTATCAACCGCCAAGACCGATTTACAATCAAAACTAGAATTATAACAGAAATATTCCATACAACAACCAACAAGGTCCTAGCAATCAACAAGTATCCAATAATACTTACAATCAGCAAAGACCTAATTTTCAAAACAAACCACCACAACAAACCGATGATAAAAAGCCGAATTTAGAAGACATGATGACGAAGCTAGTTGAAACTCAAACGCAGTTTTTCACATCTCAGAAACAAACTAATGAACAAAATGCTCAAGCATTTAGAAATCAACAAGCTTCTATTCAAAATCTGGAACAAGAAGTAAGTAACCTAGCAAGGTTAATAGGTGAAAGAAAACCGGGAAGTCTACCTAGTGATACAAATGCTAACCCCCGAAATGAAACAGCTAAAGCCATTACCACAAGAAGTGGTACAACACTTAAACCACCTGAAATACCTGTAACTTCTGATGAAGCTATTCCTACTCCACAAGAACCATAACCTGATCAAGATAAGGAAAAAGAACCGGTAGTTGAAAAGGTTAATGAAGATAACACAGTTAAGGCTAAACCCTATGTTAAACCATACCAACCACCACTTCCTTACCCGAGTAAAATGAAGAAAGAGAAACTTGAAGCCGAGCAATCCAAATTCTTAGATATGTTTAAACAGATAAATGTAAATCTTCCTTTCATTGATGTGATTTCAGGAATGCCTAGATATGCTAAATTCTTGAAAGATCTAATCTCAAATAGAAAGAAAATGGAAGAACTCTCGGCTGTTACCATGAATGCTAATTGTTCAGCAGTGCTGTTGAATAAGATACCAGAAAAATTATCTGATCCAGGAAGTTTCACAATTCCATGTTTTCTGGGAAGTCTTAGTTCAATAGAAGCATTGGCAGACTTAGGTGCTAGTATAAATTTAATGCCGTATTCACTATACGCTAAACTAGACCTTGGAGAATTGAAACCAACCAGAATAAGCATACAACTAGCCGATAGATCAATAAAATATCCTAGAGGGATAATGGAGAACATGCTAGTTAAAGTTGGTACTTTAGTATTTCCAGTAGATTTTGTTGTTTTGGACATGGAAGAAGATTCTCAAGTTCCTCTCATATTAGGAAGACCATTCTTAAACACAGCTAAAGCAATGATAGACGTGTTCGGTAAGAAATTGACCCTAAGTATAGAAGATGAGAGTGTTACCTTTTCAGTTGATAGAGCAATGCAACAACCACAATCTGCAGATGTTACATGTTATTATATTCAAACTATAGATGCACATGCAGAATTATTAGAAGAATTTCCAGAATTACAAGGAACAGGAGAATGTTCTTTAGGAGAAGGTAATGAACCAATTGATGAAGCTGAAATGTTAGCTACACTTATAGCTAATGGATATGAACCAACAACAGAAGAAATTCAAATGCTAAAAGAAGAAGACAGATATCGATATAAATCATCGATAGAAGAACCTCCGAAATTAGAGTTAAAGCCACTTCCAAACCATTTGGAATACGCTTATTTACATGGTGAATCTGAATTACCTGTAATAATATCATCTTCTCTTACTGAAAATGAGAAATCACAACTCATTTCTGTGTTGAAAGCTCATAAACCAGCCATTGCATGGAAGATTCATGATATTAAAGGAATAAGTCCTTCGTATTGCACACATAAAATCCTTATGGAAGAAGGTCATAAAACGTATGTGCAACACCAATGAAGACTAAATCCTAATATGCAAGATGTAGTTAAGAAAGAGATTATTAAACTGCTAGATGCAGGTCTAATTTATCCAATTTCTGATAGTCCATGGGTAAGCCCAGTTCAATGCGTGCCTAAGAAGGGTGGCATGACTGTCATTACAAATGAGAAAAATGAGCTTATTCCTACTAGGACTGTAACAGGATGGCGTGTGTGTATTGATTATAGAAAATTAAATGACGCCACCAGAAAAGATCACTTTCCCTTACCTTTCATTGATCAAATGTTGGAAAGATTAGCCGGAAATAGTTACTATTGTTTTCTAGATGGATTTTCCGGATATTTTCAAATTCCAATAGCACCCGAGGACCAAGAGAAAACCACATTCACATGCCCTTATGGTACTTTTTCTTACAAACGCATGCCATTTGGACTTTGTAACGCCCCTGCAACCTTTCAAAGGTGTATGATGGCGATTTTTCACGACATGATAGAAGAATGCATGGAAGTTTTCATGGATGACTTTTCAATCTTCGGTGATACATTTGAATCATGTCTAGTTAATTTGGAACGAATGCTTATTAGATGCGAACAATCAAATCTAGTTCTTAATTGGGAGAAATGCCATTTCATGGTTAAAGAAGGCATCGTTCTTAGTCATAAAATTTCAAAAGAAGGAATTGAAGTGGATAGAGCTAAAGTAGATGTAATTGCTAAACTTCCACATCCCACCAATGTTAGAGGAGTTAGGAGTTTTCTAGGGCATGCCGGTTTTTACCGACGTTTCATAAAAGATTTTTCTAAAATTGCCACTCCTATGATTAAACTCCTAGAAAAGGATGCTCCATTCATCTTTTCAAATGAGTGTATCAAATCTTTTAATATTCTTAAAGAGAAACTCACTAATGCGCCGATCATGATAACACCAAATTGGAATCTACCATTTGAACTAATGTGCGATGCAAGTGATTTTGCAATGGGAGCCGTTTTAGGACAAAGGATTGAAAAACGATTTCAACCTATATATTATGCTAGTAAGACATTACAAGGAGCACAAACGAACTATACAACTACTGAAAAAGAACTCCTTGCTATTGTCTTTGCTTTTGACAAATTTCGATCATATCTCGTTCTAGCAAAAACGGTGGTCTATACCGACCATTCTGCTCTTAGATACCTATTTTCGAAACAAGATGCTAAACCAAGATTAATCCGTTGGATCTTACTCTTACAAGAGTTTGATATTGAAATCTGAGATAAAAGAGGAGCAGAAAATCTCGCCGCTGCTCATCTTTCTCGTCTTGAAAATCCTGAATTAGAAGTTCTAAATGAATCGGCCATACAAGACAACTTTCCTGATGAATATCTATTGAAGATAGATTATAATGAAATACCATGGTTTGCAGACTATGCAAACTATTTAGTATGTGGATTCCTTGAAAAAAGATTATCGTACCAAAGACGAAAGAAATTCTTCAGTGATATAAAACACTATTTTTGGGAAGATCCACATCTGTTTAAAAGTTGTCCCGATGGAATAATACGCCGATGTGTATTTGGAGATGAAGCTAGTAAAATATTAAACCATTGTCACACAGGACCAACAAGAGGGCATTATGGGCCTCAACTAACAGCAAGAAAAGTTTATGATGCTGGATTCTATTGGCCTACAATTTACAAAGACGCACACCTTCTTTGCAAATCCTGTGATGCTTGTCAAAGGGCCGGAAAAATAAGTCAACGTGATGAAATGCCACAAAATGTCATCCAAGTATGTGAAGTATTTGACATTTGGAGTATTGACTTTATGGGTCCATTTCTAAAATCTCATAATAATCTATATATACTCGTAGCCATTGATTATGTATCTAAATGGGCGGAAGCACAAGCTCTCCCAACTAACGATGCACGAGTTGTAGTCAACTTTTTAAAACGTCTTTTTGCAAGGTTTGGAACACCGAAAGCTTTAATAAGTGATCGGGGTACTCATTTCTGTAATAATCAACTTGAGAAAGTTCTTAAAAGATATGGAGTAACTCATAAAATCTCCACCGCATATCATCCACAAACAAGTGGACAAGTTGAAAATACCAACCAAGCTTTAAAACGTATTCTAGAGAAAACCGTAGGATCAAATCCGAAGGAATGGTCCATTAAATTGGAGGATGTACTCTGGGCTTTTAGAATAGCCTACAAAACTCCAATTGGAACCACACCTTTTATACTTGTTTATGGAAAAGCATGTCATCTTCCAGTAGAAATTGAACACAAAGCATTTTGGGCTTTGAAGACATGTAATCTTGATTTACATGAAGCCGGACGTCTACGATTAAGTCAACTAAATGAATTAGAAGAATTAAGACATGAAGCATACGAAAATTCGTTAATCTATAAAGAAAGAACGAAGAAATGGCATGATAAAAGAATCAGAAGTTCAAAAGAATTTAAAGAAGGAGACAGAGTTCTTCTTTTCAATTCACGATTCAAGTTATTTCCTGGAAAATTGAAATCAAGATGGTCTGGACCATTCATAGTCAAAAGAGTTTTCCCATATGGAACGGTAGAATTAATAAATTCAAATGGGATTGAATTTAAAGTTAATGGTCACAGAGTTAAACACTACATAGATAGTCCGATGGAAGTCGACAACGAAGTTAATCACAATTTCAACACCACAGCTAACTAAGTGTGGGGAGAATCAAGTCTTTAAAGGATAATATGTATTTCTGTTAGAGTTAGATTGTCTGTTTTGATGCAGTTCTCGAAAATGGAACCCGAATGATCTTTCCCTAGCAGACCCTAAAGAACTAGTCTTCTCCCCCCATTCTGAATTTTTATTTTTCTAGGTTTTTACAAAATGAAGACTGCCTGTGAACTAAACCATGGTCTAATGCTACACGCTTTGATCACTAAACGTAATAATGACACCCTACCGAGTGAAATAGTATCAGTAATCAGAGAAAGAATGGACGGAGTTAGAAAAGAATCCAGATGCGAAGATAATAAGTTACAATTTGGTAAAGGAAAATCAAAATCCGCAGCGAAAAGAAGAGCACGACACCTAGAAAGATGTCACAAATGCGGAAAATGGTCACATGGAGGTAAATGTTCAAATAATCAAACCTGTTCAAATACCGAATTTGTTACTTTATGCAGAGACGGACCGTTCATATGTTTAGAAGAAAAGACACTGAATGCTCGAGGTTACGCCTATGTAGCCATGGAAAACCAATTAAACCGACTATCTTATGAATGGGATAGATCATATAACTAAGAAATCTATTTCACAGGTATGTCTGTACAGTTTTTATTTTTTTTATTTTTATTTTTAACCTTTTGATAATAAACGCTAATTTGTTCGCTATAAAGTATTAAATTGGTATTGAATAAAATTAGGTTTGGTGACCGAAATTATTGATTTCATTCAAAAATTTATTACATCACTGCGAAATTTAACGTTTATTCTTAAGGTATAAATATCTTTAATCAATCAACCCAAAATATTTCAAAAATTCGTCATGAGTTAAATTAGGTCTTGGAACTGAAATTACTTTACCGAAAAGAGGGGCGCATATTTTTGATAATATTTGATTGATTAAAGTGGGATAAAAAGCCAAAAAGATTTTTAATTTTATTTTTATCATGTTTTTAAAATTAATATATAAATCTTAAATTAATATTGTAAACTTTGTAAAAATAATATTTTTAAAATTGTAAATATTTGAAAAATTTATATAAGTTTGGTGTGAATTTATAATATGAATTTTTAAATTAAGTTTGGTGTGAATTTTTAATTTTTAAAATATGAATTTTTAATTTTATGCATTTCAAATTTTAAGTTTGGTGTGAATTTTTAATATTAATTTTGAATTTTATATTTAAATTGTGTGAATTTAAAAACAAAAATTTACTTTATCTCATTAAGTTAAAAATATGATTTTTAAAATTCATCGTAAGTTGAAGACTAGGTCTTTAAACCGAAATTGCTTTACCCAAGGGAGGGACGAGAACTTTTATTATCATTATTTTTAATCTTATTGAATTAAAGTATGCCAAAAACATTAAAAAACCCAAAAATCTTAGCTTTTAAAACAATCGCTACAAAAAGATAAATTTTAAAATTTTGTCGAAGGACGGACTAGAACATCGATCCGAAACGACCTCGTCCTAATAACAAGGGAAACAAAATTTTAAAATTAATTACTCAATTGTTTTAATTAGTATAAGATATAAAAAAAAAAAACCAAACTCCGCGACTCGCGGATTTTGAAGCTTTAAACCCCGCGACTCGCGGCAGGACCAAAATACAGAAAAAAAATATAAACGCAGAACTGATCAGTCCACACCACAAAAACAGAAAACACTGCGAAAAACAGTCGCAAAAACCCGAAAAAACACCCCCAAAATCACAATTTTTAACCGTTAATCATCAAATCTTTTACTAAAATCATGTTGAGAAGGATGCTATCAAGGAATTACTCAAGAAAAACGGTAAATTTCTACACCTAAACACCATTTAATCCGAAAATTAGTGTTCTTGAGTAATTTTTTCCCCAATTTGATTTTGATGCTTTTTAGTGTAATTATTCTTAAATTGTTTATGTATTATGCTTGTATAGCCTAGATTAATGCTATTTAATATGATTAGAAGTCTTAAACTTCAAATTTAGAGTAATCTAGGGTTTGTGTTCTTGAGCAAATTTGGGGCTTTTTGATATAAACAGGTTATGGCCGATTTTTGTCATGAATTGTTGCTAAATTAAGTAGTGTAACATGTTTAGGTAGTTAAATGATCCAAACTTTGAGCCTAAACATGATTTTGAGAATTAAAGTGGACTTTTTCAAGTCTAAAATTCATGAACTTGATTTTTGAGAGATAATGCCATTTGAAACTTGTTTAATTGCTAGTAATGATTATTTTGACATGTTATTTGAGTTGAATGCTTATGAACTTGGCGAACATTTTCGTATATGCTTATTTGAAAAAGTGTAGATTTGATGAAAATATGAAAATGAGCTTAAGTTTGATATAAATTGATCATGTCATTGTAATTATTTTGATTGATGATTTTGCTGACACTAATGCATATTTGGATGCACAAAAATTGTGTTTGATGTGTTTTGCAGACTGAAAGGGGTGAATCTTCATCCCAAGCTCGCAATGCTCCTGCTGAGAATGAGGAACAATAGGAGGTGGATAACTACTACAAGCAAGATATACCTCATCCAGTCATGACATTTTCTGATATGCACTTGGAAGATTTGCATCCGAACCTGAGATTTGACAGACTTTGGATAGATTATCTAAAATACCAAAGGGGTTTGCATACTCTTCATTCTAAAGTTGTTGAGGTACCTAGGGTCATAGAATGGGGACCATTAGAAGCTGTAGAATTGACCGGGCCAATTAGGGAATTACTTGCACAGAGGTATGGTAATTCTACTTTTAACGACTGGGTACGTTTATTCACCATGCGTAGACCTGTATATAAAGTATGGTGTGAAGAATTGTTGTGTAGTATAGAATTAAATGATCGGGTAGCTAGTTTAACCGATCGATCTTTTATTAGATTTTTGTTAGGAGGTTCGATGTGCCACATGTCTTTACTAGACATGGCTCAGGCTTTACGTATATATACGCCTGAGGAGTTAGCATCTGCCGATTGTAGAGGGTTGATACTAAATGGTAGAAAGATAGATGAAAATTTTGATACACATGGTGTATGGAGTCAAATGACAAGCCATCACCGATTCAAAGGGGGAAATTACTCTTATTTGGATATAGATAGAGCTAAATTAAGAGTGATTCATAGGTTTTTAGCTAATTCGATTACACAAAGAGGTAAGAACAAGGAAAAGGTAAATGAACAGGATTTGTTTTACCATATGTGTATTCGAGACCCACAAAGCGCTGTAAGTATACCTTATTGTGTGGGTTATTATTTATCAGCTATGGTTAGGGGGATGAGACCGCATAGCATAATAGGAGGTGGTATTTTTATTACTTTGATTGCTGAATATCTCGGTGTGGATATAAGTCGGGGGGGATTATTAGTCGAAGAACCAGAACCCCGCGATACTATAGGTTTAAATGTATACCATGGTGCAAAAGTTTTGAAGAGGCGAAATAACGCCGCAGTACAATACCATGGTAGACATCCACGGGTTTAGAGAAACCAACAGCAAGGTAATGTAGGAGGGGGGAAATGAGATGCAAGAAATGCAAAGGTTTATAGCTTCACAGGAGTACGAAAATGCTAGACAGAGAGCATTTGAAGATTGGCAAGTTCATCAGAACTAAATCATAGCTCATTGCCAACATATAGGTAGAAACTATATTCCTACTCCAAAACCCATATTCCCTCCCTGGTCTATAGAGATGCAACCACCGTATCCTACGTATAACCCTGCCGAAGCATTCTATAGCACCTATGGTTATGCTTGGAACCCCTATTGGTATCAGTATCATCCCTAGTCTACTTAGTTTTATTTATTTTGTAATTTGTATTGTTGATACGTTTAATACTTATGTTAATATTATAATAGTTTTTATAATTTTCTAACTTTTATTCTTAGATTTTAATAATTTTTGAATGTGGGGTAATATACCAAACTTCAAAAATATGTATATATGTTTGCAGTTTATCTTATGTACACAACAGGGTAAAACAACGCATTTTCAAAGACTGGCATTAAGTTCAGCAAAAGCAACTAATTTTGACGACAAGATGCAAAATATATGTGAAATAACAACAAGACGGAATGAACAAATGATGTGCACCATCTATCATTCAGCAAACAAACGCCAAATTATTTGGAAACTTTGGTAAAAATTTAATCATTTTCACACAAATTACCCTCAATAATTTAAATTGTTACTGATTTCTTGCAAATGAGGGCATTGCAAGATCTTAAGTGTGGGAAGGGGTTAAATTCTTTCGGATTTTAAAATTTTTATCTTAAACACTGGGTTACCATTAGAAATACTAGTAAAGCAGTAGTTGTATTAGAATCTAGTGCTCTCTGATAATAAAGAACAGCCCTAGTCTTATATACTGACTACCCAATTCTAGTTAAATTTTTGGAAATTTTCAATTAAATGAACTCAAAATCATGTTTATACATATTTATGAACGATAAAACTAGGTTTTAACACCGAAATTATTGTTACCTCAGAAAGGACATAAATTGAGAAACAAAACAAAATGTTAAAATTCATTTAAAATGGAATAGAGGACAATAAAAAGGAAAATAAAAGCCAAGTGTGGGAAAATTCTCCAAGTTATTCAAAACATATATCACATATTTTTGTACAAATAACTGAAAATACTTTTGCTTTGGACTAAACTAAAAAGTTTTACCTGATTTACTGTAAGAGAGATGGATCTACACGATGAATCAATTCCATCATTAAAAGGAAGTAAAGTCTTCCGAAAAAGACACGCGCTTCTTGATTTAGGTCATGAAGTTGTCGTCCAGACCAGCTGTAGGTTGACGAAAAACCTAGAAAAGTCATCACTAAAATCAGCAGGAAATCCACGGACCTCAGCATCAACCAGGGTCGCCAAGTGGTCAGATTTATCCTAACCATGAGAAGGATTTATCTCGTACAATGGGGGGGCACCATGCAAATTAGCTGGATAAGACTAATGAATCAGATCCCCAGAAAGGATAATCTCCTTAAAAGATCAAAAATCGGCTTTTAAGCCTGATATTACTCAATCCTTGAGATTGACCTTAAAGATTGAGAATTACAAACTCATGAAATTCAATGATATCTAAACTCGAGCTTAAACGAGAAAATATTTTGATCAAAATTACAAACCGATTTGTTTTCTGAAAACCCTATTTTCAATGCGTTCATTACCATTGAACGTAAAATCCTAGGAATTCACCTGGAATTCATTAGGTCACCTGAACTAAATCGGGTGTCAACCGTAAGAACGGTGGTTGCATAGCATGGTCAAAGACAGGACCTTGTGCCAGACCGAAAAATCATAAGGGTAAGCTTTACTATTGCTCCTACCAAGGATAGTAATTGCGTTCGACATGTTATAGACCATAATTAAAAGCATGTCAGGGGACATTGCCTTAATAGTTGCTTGTTCAACGCTTTCCTTTACAACCGGACGGTAGTTTACCGAAAGGTAATATACTGGACAAGTAAACTGGACGTGTTGCTTTCCAAATACAAGGTTAGCAAGTGGGTGACACAAAACCGCAAGTTTTGAGCTAAAATTTTCAAATCTGAAACCCACCAAACCCACAAAAATATTTTGCAAACACCGGTAAAGGGTTATTCCGAAAAACTTATCTAGGGTAAAAGCTAGATTTAATTTTCAAAAGATCAAATATTTTCATAAAGATCCAATTTCCTTAATGGATCTAAATTTTTATAGTCATGTGGGACTGTAAACCATATCGTTACTACCATTGTTTATACCGCCGTATAGAAATCACTGATGTACAAAGTGTGAAGAATAAAGAAGTGATTCTAGTATTTCAAGACGATATTGCTTGAGGACAAGCAACGCTTAAGTGTGGGAATATTTGATAATGCTAAAAACGAACATATATTTCATAGCATTATTCCTCAAGAAAGACAAGCTTTTAGTTGCAATTGTTCTATTTACAAGTGATATTCGTTTAAATAATAAAAGGTGAAGACAAAAGACAGATTCGACGAATTGAAGACGCAAACGACCAAAAAGCTCAAAAGTACAAAATACAATCAAAGAGGTTCCAATTATTGATAAGAAACGTCTCGAAATTACAAGAGTACAAGATTCAAAACGCAAAGTACAAGATATTAAATTGTACGCAAGGACGTTCAAAAATCCGGAACCGGGACCAGAGTCAACTCTCAACGCTCGACGCAACGGACTGAAAATTACAAGTCAACTATGAACATAAATATAATATAATATTTAAATAATTCTTATAATTATTTATATATTATATAAATAAAATAAACCGTCGGCAAGAAAGACTCCAAACTGGAGTGAGCTGTAATTTCAAACTCCACGACTCGCGGAGTTTGAAGGCAAAAAATGTCGCGAGTCGCGGAGCCCAAAAGTTTGAAACTCCCTATAAAGCCAACCGAATTCTGATCATTTTTGATAACTCATATATCTATCTCTCTATCTATATCGTATATATTTATATTTTAATTTTAATTTTAATTTTAATTTTAATCCTAATAATAAGGGTATGTTAGCGAATATTGTAAGGATGTAAGTCGAAATTCTGTCCGTGTAACGCTACGCTATTTTTAATCATTGTAAGTTATGTTCAACCTTTTTAATTTAATGTCTCGTAGCTAAGTTATTATTATGCTTATTTAATCCGAAGTAATCATGATGTTGGGCTAATTACTAAAATTGGGTAATTGGGCTTTGTACCATAATTGGGGTTTGGACAAAAGAACGACACTTGTGGAAATTAGACTATTGGCTATTAATGGACTTTATATTTGTTTAACTAAATGATAGTTTGTTAATGTTAATATAAAGATTTACAATTGGGCGTCCCTATAAATTACCATATACACTCGATCGGACACGATGGGCGGGGTATTTATATGTACGAATAATCGTTCATTTAACCGGACACGGGAATGGATTAATAGCCACTAGAATAATCAAAACAGGGGTGAAATTATGTACAAGGACACTTGGTATAATTGATAACAAAATATTAAAACCTTGGGTTACACTCAGTCGACATCCTGGTGTAATTATTAAACAAAGTATTAAAATCTTGTTACAGTTTAAGTCCCCAATTAGTTGGAATATTTAACTTCGGGTATAAGGATAATTTGACGAGGACACTCGCACTTTATATTTATGACTGATGGACTGTTATGGACAAAAACCAGACGGACATATTAAATAATCCAGGACAAAGGACAATTAACCCATGGGCATAAAACTAAAATCAACACGTCAAACATCATGATTACGGAAGTTTAAATAAGCATAATTCATTTATTTCATATTTAATTTCCTTTATTTTATATTTAATTGCACTTCTAATTATCGCATTTTTATTGTTATTGTATTTAATTGCACTTCTAATTATCGTACTTTTTAATTATCGTAAGTTTATTTTATCGCACTTTTATTATTCACAATTTCATTATCGTTATTTACTTTACGCTTTAAATTAAGTCTTGTATTTATTTATTATTTTACATTTGGTTTTAACTGCGACTAAAGTTTTAAAATCGACAAACCGGTCATTAAACGGTAAAAACCCCCCTTTATAATAATAGTATTACTTATATATATATATTTGTATTTTTATAAAAGTAAACTAATATAGGATTAAGCTTTGTTTAAAGATTTCCCTGTGGAACGAACCGGACTTACTAAAAACTACACTACTGTACGATTAGGTACACTGCCTATAAGTGTTGTAGCAAGGTTTAAGTATATCCATTCTATAAATAAATAAATATCTTGTGTAAAATTGTATCGTATTTAATAGTATTTCCTGCTAAAATTAATAGCTATTTTATATACACCTCGCGAAACATCACTTTCTTTATTAATATCTTCCATATTTCTGAAGATATCTTCATAAATATTCTCATCCGATATTAATTATCTCTCTGTGTTATCTGTATTATATCATAAAAGGAAACCGTTTTAGTTTCTATATTCTGTGAACCTTCGAATTTAAAATATGAATGTTTGAAGTAGTGTTAGGAACTGATGCATGAGTTATTATAATATAATGACACTTGATCAACGTGATTATATTACAGTAAGTCATGCTGAGTTTCTAATAAAACGTGATGATTCACAGAGTCTTAACATCATTATGTGCCATGTTACAAGACTCTTACATTCTATCTAATCTTCAAACATATCAAGAACGTATTTTATTGATAGTCCTATCTTACTCTTGAATTCTGGTAATTTGACAAGTCAAATTGTATTATTACCATTTCTTTCTTAGAACATTAACAATGTTCATTCTGAAACTTATATCTACGAATTCTAGACCATTACAAGAGATGCCAATCGCAAGAAGAAGAAACGAAGGGACAAAGCTCCGAAATAGAAATTGGAGTATAAATCGCAGCAAATAGGAGGAAGTATTAACTGGGGATGATAATAATTATAGAAAACAGAAGCAAGGACTTCGAAGTATAAGGGAAGATATAAAGCCCAATAACAACACATAAATTACAAACCATGCATATCAATGTTTATAGCAACATAAAGGCACGGGAGGATTAAAAGCACTATAACCCCAAGGGCAAAGTAGAAGTAAGCAGATTCCTCTGGTGGAAGATGGAAAAGGAAAATGGTGGTTGTGATAGTAAGGATAAGGACAAGGATCAGAACTGGATTTAGCATTTTCATAAACTTTTGGATATGGGGATTTGATATAGGAATGGTAAAAGTAACAGAATGGAAGAAGTTTAATTTATAATGGAAATATCAGACAGAGTAATCAAGGCAGATCACCGTAATTAATTATAGAGATCTTAATTTCCTTACTCGCCGAAGAATCAAATCTTTTAGATTTTGAAGATTTTCTTTAAATCCCTTGAATTCCGGAATTCAACAAAGTCAACGTCAAAAGCTAAGACGCACCTTATTTTCTAAATTTAACCCTGTTTACGTCAAAAGCTAAGGAAAATCTTATTTTCTTCAATTCACTCTTTTGCGATAGCTTCATTCGTATCCTTAGAATAATCGAATTATTTTACCATTATTATTCAATGATGATAAACCTCTAGTTATCAACTCATATTGGTCATGAAAACATTTTTATTGTTAGCCATGATCACCTCACTCAAATTTTGGGACGAAATTTCTTTAACGGGTAGGAACTGTGATGACCCGGGAATTTTTGACCAAATTTAAACTTTATCTTTATATATTTCCGATACGATAAGCAAAGCCTATTAAACCGAGTCTTAAAATTTTTGAACTGTTTTCATTACATTCATTTAACCTTTGACTATTCCTGACGATTCACGAATAATTATGTGTAAATATATATATGTATATATAAATTCCATACATAAGAAATGTTATATATATTGTAAATAATAAATATTAAAGAGTCAATATATTATAATTAGTAAAAATGGTAAAATTTATAAATTTTATTATATTAAATATAATTACAAGTAAAACATAAATATTATATTAATAATGTTATTATTACTTCTATTATATTTATTAACATTAATATTAATATCACTACTTTCTAATTATTATCTTCAATATATTATATAGATATGAAGGTTAATACATGAAAGATGTTATAATTACTAATATTATCATTATCATTATTAATATCATTATTATTAGAATTAATAGTAAGATTTTAATTAACATTATGATTATTATTTTTAAATAACACAAGTAGTGTTATTATCATAGATAAAATTATTATTATCAATGTTATATAGTTAATATCATTATTATTTATTAATGACATAAATAATATAAAAATAATTATTATTAGTATTATTATTATAATTACCATTAATAATATAAATATAATTATTAATTATTAATAATAAATATATAAAAAAAAACATAAGCATATATCCAAATTTGTTATATATATCCATCCATCAAACTGTTTTGAAATTTTGTTGTTGTCTCAAATTGGTTAAAGGTCGGTATCAGCTTATCACAACAAATCAAATCCAGTACGATTGAGATCATTCTTTATATTTTTTTTGGTACGATTGAATTATCCTGTCGATACAAATTGACCATAAAACAAACAAATTGCTCAGTGTTTTTGACAAATTCATTCAACTTTACATACTCTATATCAATTACAATCACAATTGACAGGTATGAGCTGTTGAATAAAATATAAAAGTCATAAACACATCTCAATATTCTGTTCTTGTTTCATTTTTACAGCTGCTCGAATTCGATTTCCATCTCAAAAAGTAATAATGCAATCTTGTTAGTTTTCCTTTACTCAAACTACCTGCTAAATTTCAAATACCAATTTGTTCTATCGAAATCAAATTTTACAGTCAAACTTTAATATTCAAAAGTCAAACGGTAGTTCTTAAATCGAATCCGAGCTTTCTATTATGAATTAAGTTAAATTGATAATTTGCAAAGCTTCTAGGAGTAATTTTAGACACCTTTCGTGTTCAAAGTTTTGTCCAAAACAACTTCTGATGCGAAATCAATTTTTATTTATTTATTGAAGCAGCGACGAAACAGTTGCTATTCTTCTTTTTTTTTTTTTTTTGTTTTGTTTTGTTTTTGTGTATCTATTGAATTAATGTTCCAAATATAAGTCGTATTAATTAAAGTTCAATCTTTTAAATCTTGTTTTAAAAATTTGTTTGATGATGTTGGAACCTCTGGTCGATTTAGAAGATGAAGAAGGAGATGATACATTTAAATGGGTTATAAATAAATAAAATTGAGTTAAAACAGAAACTGGGCAATAGCCCAACGGTTCTGAGTGTTACGTGTATTCAGGAGGTCTCGGGTTCGATCCAGTGCCACATTTTTTTTTAAAAAGAAGAACTAGAATTGCTGCTGGGCCGTGGCTAATTTTTTTCTTCCTGTTGGGCCGTGAGGTTTAAACGTTGAGTTGGGCTTCTAGTTGAGTCAAGAGATACATGATAAAAAGAATTATTCGGGTAATAAAAATAGAAAAAACAAAATGGCTCAAATGGTTTGAGAGGAAGGCGTGTTATCGAGAGGTCTTGGGTTCGAGTTCGGTCCAAGGCTATTTTTTTTTAGAAAAGCTTTTCATGAAGGTATACCTTTCTTTTCATTTTATTATTATTACCATTATTATCATTGATATCATTAGTTATGGTTATTTGTAATATTAGAAAAGGAATTATTATTAGTGTTAAAACAACTAGTACTACTACTATTATTAATACTATTATTATTATTACTAATATAAGTGTATTTATAAAAGTTATCATTTATTAACATTATCAAGTATTGTGGATATTATCATTATTATTAGTATGATTATAGTTATAATTAAGAATATTGTTATTATTATTATTATTTGTAACGACCCGGAAATTTTCGACCAAATTTAAACTTAAACTTATATGATCTCGACACGATAAGCAAAGTATGTAAAGTTGAATCTCAAAATTTTTGAACTGTTTCGTATATTCAATTGACCTTCGACCATTCTCGACGATTCACGAACCACTATTTTTAAATAGATACATAAATATTTAATCAATGAATATATATAATAAACAATTTGAAATATAATTTGAAATATTATATATTGTTGTTATTAAAGCTAAGTATATAAAATAAAATAAAAATATGATATTATGATAATTAATAATTAAAACATATTTATGTATATAAATAAAGTATATTAAATATATATGTTGGGATTTCGAATTTATTTCGTAAACGAAGGTAACACTCAATTGTCATTCGAATGATAGAAAAACGAGCTAAAAAGGAACTTATGTGATTTTAAAATAAACAGTGATCCGAAAATGAGTTTTATAAATCATAGACTTATTAAAAATATAATTAGGAACTATTGGTTGAATTTTAAAACTTTTTACTCAGGGTTGGGAGTGAATAATTAATGTAATTTTTATTTAATAGTTAATGATCGAATTTTATACCATAATGACTAAAATAAATAAACATAATTATCATAAAAATTTGAAATTTATCTGAGTACATTTTTTTTTCCGCCACTGAGTACCAACGGAGTACGATACACTATCCGGATAAAAGTGTCGGTAGAATTAACCGTAATATCCCGTGATTTATGTAATTGATAAGGGTACTGTGCATTATGCTTTGTCATTTCCTTTTATCACTCTGAACTCATATTACACTACTAGTATCTATTATATATATATACATGCATAGATATATACATATGCACACAATTGATATAAACTCACAACCATTACACCACTCATCATGAACCACCACCGCTACCTTAACACCTCCATAGAACTACACCATCACCACCACTAAACCGTCTCAAACATCACCAAGACCACAACCGTCGGCCACCATCTTTAATCATGTGAACCACCATCCGGCTCCCTATCACCATGACACGCCATCCCACAACTACCACCATCTCCAATCGTCACCTCCTTCAACCTTCCTCCTACTACTCGAACTAGCTGCTAACCGAGATCAACTACAACAACCTTTCATCACCACCCTAACCCTCATCGTTTGTTGCTACATATGTTCTGTCTTGGAATCGAGGGAACAACCGCCACCACCTTATAGTTAACTCACCATCTTCACAACACTTTCTTCTTCATGATCACAACCATCACCTTCTACTACCACGAAACCACCAACAACGTTTTTATTTATTTATTTGTGCTCCTGTGTTGCTGTGTCCGAACAGACCCAGGCCAAAAATCATATTATATTTTTTTTTCTACATCGCTGTTTCTGTATCTATCTAGCTCGAACGGCAAACCCGCTGCTGCACCAACTTTCCGTTCAAACCATCTCAAACTCATTGTTGCTGCAGCTGCGTTTGTGTTTATGACTACAGCCTGCAATCTATGTTTTCTGTTTCATCACCATATCATCACATTCCAACACCATTAATGGCCACTGTTACTAATTCTTCTTATTCATCGAACACCACTTCCACCACTAGCCATTTAAATTGTTGCTACTTCTTTTCTGTTCCAAATATCTGAAATCCGTCACCCAATTAAGCCTACATGCTACAGTTGCTGCTTCACTTTATTACTCACACATGATAATGATGAAGTTGAGAAGACGACAATGAATGATGAATGATGTTGTTATTTCTTTTTCTTGGTTAAAACCGAGCCCACAAAGACTTATAACATCCAGCTGTTGGCTACTAATTAAATAAAAAAAAGAAAGAAAAAGATGGTTTGTATGTGCTGTACACGACTAAAAAAAAGAAAGTAGAAGGGGACAGCTTGGGACGGCATTTTAGATTCTAAAAGCTCACAAATACTACGTAATCCCTATTTTTATTTGAATTAATCTATACAGATCCTAGATTGGACCATCATGGATCGTTTATATTTTTTTTTTTTTGTTAAATGGGCCGTGAACTTTATGTTAGTAAATTGGGCCGAGTTGGTTTGTGATGCTAGGCCGAGATTTGGGTTATGTTTTATGATTTGGGCCGAATGATGATGATGTACTGTGATTAATACCATGTGATAACGATTTGATTATGACTCATGATCAAAGATGATGATTTTAGTGATACATGGTATATGATGATGATGGTTAGATTATTAAGGTGATGGCCATATAGATAATAATTTTGATCATACACAATGATAAAACAATATTCGATGGAGAAGGGATGACGTGATGATCATTATGAGGTGATCACGATGTTAATTGAATGAAAATAACATTGATAAGATAATGATGGTGGATTTAGGAAAAAGAAAACGGATGAATACTGGGTAAAAGGATTTAATCCAAAAATTAAAACAGAAATGGTTAAATGGCTGAAAGTGTTATTGGGTAAGCGGGACGTCACAGGTTCAAATCCGGGCTTGGGCATTTTTTTAAGGACTACTTCTTTGAGGTTCATGAATCCGAGGACAACCCTATACTTGTTCGATGTCGTCATATGTATTTTTACTACAAAATACAGTATGGTGAGTTTCATTTGCTCCCTTTTTAATTGCTTTTGCAATATATATTTTGGGCTGAGAATACATGCGCTGCTTTTATAAATGCTTTACGAAATAGAGACAAGTGATTAAAATGATATTCTGCGGATTGATGTGCTAGGTAATTTAGATACATGTTATAATAGCATGTAAGCGTGAATCCTAAAGATAGATCTATCGGGCTTAACAACCCCATCCTGTAGGCTGCACTAGACATAAGAGCTAGTGGGCGGATGTTTAGTACTTCGAGGATTATTTATACACTTGCGAGTGTACATATCCATCTTTACGAAGATGACTTATTATATTATTGTTAAGGTTGGTTACTGAGGCCTCAACATAAGCAGGACAGTTTTATACACTTGCGAGTGTACATATGTTTATAAACAGAAATCTTGTGGTCTATTAAAATATTGAAATGATTGTTATGATAAACCTATGAACTCACCAACATTTTGGTTGACACTTTAAAGCATGTTTATTCTCAGGTATTAAAGAAATCTTCCGCTGTGCAATAGCTTATTTTAAAGATATTACTTGGAGTCATTCATGGCATATTTCGAAAGACGTTGCATTCGAGTCATTGAGTTCATCAAGATTATTATTAAGTCAATTATAGTTGAAAGTATTATGAAATGGTATGCATGTCGTCAACTTTAGATGTAAAGAAATTTTGTCTTTTAAAAACGAATGTAATGTTTGTAAAATGTATCATATAGAGGTCAAATACCTCGCGATGTAATCAACTATTGTGAATCGTTTATAATGAATATGAACGGGTCCTTTCATTATTATTATTATTATTATTATTATTATTATTATTATTATTATTATTATTATTATTATTATTATTATTATTATTAGTATTAATACAAATAATTATGTTTATATAAAAATACATTACTAGAACGTTAAAATCACATATCACTATAATTTTATTATTAACAAGATAGTAACTAAGCTATTTATATGAAATATATCAATTAATATATACATATATATATTTTTTATATATAAACCCTAATATAAATTATTATTATTAATATGTTATAATGAAAGATAAACACTAATTAAATCAAATAGATAAATCAAATATATCTATATCTATACCTATATAACAAATAATTTAACAAGTATATTATTAAAAATAAGATATAGATTTATTCGAATACGAGTATATGTTTTAATATATATACAAATGATATAGGTTCGTGAATCCGAGGCCAACCCTGCATTGTTCAGTTGTTCAATATCATTATATGTATTTTTACTACAAAATACATTAGGTGACTTTCATTTGTCTTTTTACCCTTTATATTTTTGGGCTGAGAATACATGCGCAATTTTTATAAATGTTTTACGAAATAGACACAAGTAATCGAAACTACATTATATGGTTGAATTATCGAAATCGAATATGCCCCTTTTTATTAAGTCTGGTAATCTAAGAATTAGGGAACAGACACCCTAATTGACGCGAATCCTAAAGATAGATCTATTGGGCCTAACAAACCCCATCCAAAGTACCGGATGCTTTAGTACTTCGATTTTGTTTTATCATGTCCGACGGATTTCCCGGAATGATAGGGGATATTCTTATATGCATCTTGTTAATGTCGGTTACCAGGTGTTCAATCCATATGAATGATATTTTTGTCTCTATGCATGGGACGTATGTTTACGAGAAATGGAAATATGAAATCTTGTGGTCTATTAAAATTATGAAATGATTATTTATGTTAAACTAATGAACTCACCAACCTTTTGGTTGACACTTTAAAGCATGTTTATTCTCAGGTACGAAAGAAATCTTCCGCTGTGCATTTGCTCATCTTAGAGATATTATTTGGAGTCATTCATGACATATTTCAAAAGGAAATGACGTTGCATTCGAGTTATTGAGTTCATCAATATTATTATTAAGTCAATTATAGTAAGATATATTACGAAATGGTATGCATGTTGTCAACTTTCGATGTAATGAAAGATTATCTTTTCAAAAATGAATGCAATATTTGTAAAAATGTATCATCGCGATGTAATCAACTGTTTTGAATCGTTTATAATCGAGATGGACTTCATCCAGATGGATTAGGATGGGTCTCTACAACTTCCAATTTACTTATCGTTCAGCCACCCGCAGTTCACGATTTTGTTACCCAAACACGAGCCTACCGACTGATAACTATTTTGCCTTATTGGGTGCATTAAAATGCATTTGTATATACTTATGATGCGAGCGCGCTATCTAATAACTTATTCATCACTGATATCATAACTGCTTATCACAACCCATCGCTACTTATCGCTAACACCATCACTCATTACTACTAGTAATACTACTTGTCACTGTATCCTTTCTCAATCTGTCCCAACGTACTTTTCCTAACCGGCAATCATTTTCATTATACCCACAAACATTACCAACCAACTTTGAACACATCGACACGAACCACACTTCATCTGTTTCCCGTGAGACACACACGCCTGGGAGTCTGTACCAACTCTTTTCGATTAAATATCAGATTTTGTTGAGTTTTCATTACACCTTGTTCATTTTCGTTTTCCATGAAATTCGTCACGTTCTCACTAATTAACCATAATGTTTATATATGCTGTCAACACCGGTGCTGAGAGAAGCTTTAACACTAAAGAATTTGATCACAATGTTTATAACCCTGTACCTTTCTTAGACAATGTGTACTCTATAGAACTATTAAGCTGGGAAGTTTTAACCTAATGGTTGAAACAAACTGGTTATCTGACGATACAACCGAGACAGCTACGACCAGATGACTATTCGAATTTCTTTCACCGATGATAATAGTGTACGGAGAAGAGATTAGTAACCATCATGTTACACTAATTACTCGAAGGTCCAGAAGTACATGAGATGAGAATGTCTCGCAATTCTGGCATATGTGAGTAAAGATGAGCCGACATTTAAGAGACCCGAATATTTCCCGACTATTAAAGATTTACCTGAGGTTACACGTCCACCCCACCGTGAAGTCGAATTTCGGATTGATTTGGTGTCAGCAGCTGCACCCGTTACGCGTACAATATACAGACTTGCACCTTTAGAACTACAAGAGTTTCTCATGGCGAAGAACATCAGGGTTGTAATGCCCTAATTTGTGACAGGTACTAGAAGGTGGGTCACATAACCATGAATTTTCGAGTTGGAAGTCCTGTCTTGTTTGTTAAAAAGAAGGACGGGTCGATGATATTGTGTATCGACTACAGAGAATTGAACAAGTTGACAATCAAGAATCGGTATCCGCTACCGAGGATTGATGACTTATTTGATCAGCTGAAGGGATCCAGTTGTTATTTGAAGATTGATTTGAGATCCGGGTATCACCAATTGAGAGTCAAAGAAGCTGATTTCCCGAAGACGGCGTTTAGAATACGCTACGGACATTATGAGTTTACAGAGATGCCGTTTGGTTTGACGAACGCACCAGCAGTGTTCATGGACCTCATGAACCGTGTGTGTAAGCCATACCTAGATAAATTCGTCATTGTGTTTATTGATGATATATTGGTGTACTCCAAGAACAAGGAAGATCACGAACAGCATCTACGATCGATATTGACCATGCTTAGAAAAGAGCAGTTGTATGCAAGGTTCTCTAAAAGTTACTTTTGGTTACCAGAGGTACAATTTCTTGGCCATGTTGTAGGGGTCAATGGAATACAGGTCGATCCAGCAAAGATTGAGACAGTTAAGAATTGGGAAACTCCAAAGATGCCAACTCAGATTTGACAATTTTTGGGTCTAGATGGTTACTACAGGAGATTCATTGAAGGATTCTCTAAGATTGCTCGACCATTAACCGCGTTGACTCATAAGGGTAAGAATTATGAGTGGTCAGAACCGCAAGAGACTGCATTTCAGTTGTTGAAAGAGAAGCTAACAACTGCACCAGTATTGTCTCTGCCAGAGGGAAGTGAAGATTTTGTTGTTTATTATGATGCCTCACGTCAAGGCATGGGTTGCCTGATTTTGCAATGAAACAAGGTTATTGCTTATGGATCGCGTCAGTTAAAGATTCATGAGCAGAACTACACTACGCATGACCTCGAATTAGGAGCTGTTGTCTTTGCACTTAAAATGTGGAGACACTACCAGTATGGAACCAAGTTTACTATCTTCACCGACCATAAGAGTTTACAACACATATTTGATCAGAAACAGCTCAACATGAGACAACGACGTTGGATGGAACTACTTAATGATTATAATTGCGAACTTCAATACCATCCGGGCAAGGCGAATGTTGTGGCAGATGCTTTAAGCAGAAAAGAGCGAGAGAAACCCTTAGGGTTAAATCTCTTAACATAGTTGTCCGTACGAATCTCACATCACAGATCTGCGAAGAACAACGGGAAGCCGTGAAACAAGAAAATGTCGATGTTGAATTTCTCAGAGAAATGGATAAGAAATTTGACATCAAGGAGGATGGAACACGGTACTTTGCTAATCGAATCTGGGTACCAAAGTTTGGTGGGTTGAGAGAACTAGTGTTGGAGGAAGCACACAAGTCAAGTTACTCAATTCATCCGAGATCAGATAAAATGTATCAAGATTTGAAGGCATTTTATTGGTGGCCAAATTTGAAAGCTGACATTGCTACCTATGTCGAAAAGTGCTTGACTTGTGCTAAGGTCAAGGCTGAACATCAAAAGCCATCAGGATTATAAACTCAACCAGAGATTCCCCAGTGGAAGTGGGAAGGTATTACCATGGACTTCATCACGAAACTGCCGAGAATAGTGGGAGGTTACGATACTATTTGGGTTATCGTGGATTGTCACACTAAGTCTGCACACTTCTTATCGATAAGAGAGACTAATAAAATGGAGAAGTTGGCTCGGCTCTACATTAAGGAAGTCGTCTCTAGGCATGGAGTGCCTATATCTATTATATCCGATCGCGACAGCAGATTTACTTCCAGATTTTGGCAGTCATTACAGAACGCAATGGGGACCCGTTTAGATATGAGTACAGCATATCACCCCCAGACAGATGACCAAAGCGAACGAACTATTCAGACTTTTGAGGACATGTTGTGAGCATGTGTCATTGATTTCGGAAACGGATGGGATAAGTACTTACCACAAACTAAGTTCTCATACAGTAACAGCTACCATGCAAGCATTAAAGCTGCACCATTCGAAGCGTTGTACGGAAGGAAGTGTAGACCTCCCGTTTGTTGGAGTGAATTGGGGGATAGTCAGTTGACAGGTCCTGAGATTATTCAGGAGACAACTGAGAAAGTCCTACAGATTCAGGAACGATTGAGAATGGCTCGGAGTCATCAAAAGAGTTATGTTGATGTTAGACGGAAAGACATAGAATTCCAAGTTGGTGATAAAGTTATGCTTAAAGTATCACCTTGGAAGGGTGTCGTGCGGTTTGGAAAACGAGGTAAATTTAGCCCTAGATATGTTGGACCATATGAGGTAACCGAAAGAGTTGGACCGGTAGCTTACAGATTGGAGCTACCACAAGCACTCAGTGGTATACACGTCGTTTTTTACGTATCCAACTTGAAGAAGTGCCTAGCCGATGAGAATTTGATTATTCCATTAGAGGAACTGCGTATCGATGACAAACTTCATTTCATTAAAGAGCCTGTCAGAATCTTGGGCCGTGAGGTTAAACAGTTGAAACAAAGCAGAATTCCTATCGTTAAAGTTCGGTGAAACGCGAAAAGAGGACCAGAGTTCACGTGGGAGCGTGAAGACCAGATGAGACTGAAATAACCACAACTGTTTCCTGAGGAAACTACTTCAGCGGGACGATCACTAAAATTTTGGGACGAAATTTTCAATAACAGGTGGGTAATGTAACAACCCTGCTTTTTCTGTTACTTCCGTTAACCTTCCGTTAGTTTATTTAATGGCGATTACTTGACTGTTATGTGTTTATGTGTAATAAATATATACTTGATCCCTGGAGGGTTACAATAATTAATATGGGTTGATATTAATGCGAATAAATATTTCGGATAATGAAATACGATAAAAACGATGCGGTTTTGATAACTGTTTTTTGAGCAACGAAACGCTCGGATTTATTTTAATAATTAATTTATTAATTATTAACTTTTTAAAAATATTTAATTTATTGAATTTTTAATAAATTAAACGTTTGGTTGCGTTTTAACGGTCGGTTTAGCATTCCGGACCTTCGGTACGACTAAACGACACTTAAAACGGACCACGAGTACAATCTTTTGCAAAACACGAGCCCGAGAGTAACCCCATTGGGCCATTCGGCCAATTACTCCCATCCCTCCCCTTTTTATTTTATTTGTTGCAACTTGAGGGACCTAATTGCTAAATTAGCGAACTAGGGTTAGTATAAATACAAGTATTAAACCTAAATTAAGTAAAACCCTTACACACACAAAAATTGCAGTCGACTTTGAAGGTATTTCATATGCCCGAGAGACATATTTAAATTAATGTGGCTAATGTGTTATGATCCAAGTCGGGTCATACCCAATAACAAGCTTACCGACACCTTATACGTATTTTATCTTAACGATTGGATCATTAAGTAAATACGCGACACTTGAACTTTAGAAAATGGTTTCTAAAGTGATATTACTTGATATGTATATAAATTATGGAATAATTTATATATAATGGATTTAATTATTTATAGGTTAAATAATTAATTATTTTATGTTATATTTTATAAATTGGTTTTATAAAATATATAAAATAATCAAAGTGCAAGTATTATTTATAAATGAGTTTTATAAAAGTTTATTTTATAAAATTTAAATTTATAATAATAATATTAATTGAACATGGGGGTTGAAGCCTTGCATGTGTGGTGATTGGCTTGTTTTAAAAGCACTTTTGCTTCTACAAATGCAAGCACTTGAACCCATTCAAAGATAGCACTTCATTTTTTTCACTTTCAAGTAAAAAAAAAGCTGAAAATTCTGCTCTCTTTGGGCTGTTTGAGCCGTGACTTTCAAAGGAACAAAAGGGGTTCAATTTTTCTTTGCAAGCTAAATTCAAGTGTACAAAATCCTAACCAATCTAAAGGGTGGTGTTGGTAATCAAAAGCTTGTGGGTATTACACATTTGGGACTTTAAGTTAGAAGCTACAAGTCCATCATTATCATCATCTTCTTGTTCATCCATAACCTCCATATTTGGAGTTGGTACATCCCTAAACTAGCTCTTTTACATTTAAGCATATTATCTAGACTTTACCTATTTGGAATTCATGTTTAAAATGGTTTAACATATTAATTTGTTTATGAAATATAGCTTCCGCTAAACTATTAAATTGGTTTTAATATACATGATTATATAACTTGTAATATGATGAATTCCAACAATGGTATCTAGAGCCGAGGTCATAGAAATATGCTTCTTGTATTTGGCTTTAAAACCCATTTTGATTACATTCTTGTAACATGCATGAAACTAGAATGTAAAAATTTTGGGTTTTGGGTGGGGGTATATTTTGGCCGAAATTTTGGGGTTCGAAATGGGGTTTGGAACTTCAAATTTGGTCATGTTTTGTTGTTTGTTGTTGTTCACAATCAAGCCTAGACCTTGTGTTTGTGTGGTTGATTGATTTGGTTGTTTATTCATTCTTATGGTTTGTAATATTAATTCATTCATTGGTTTGTAATATTTATTTAATTTGGTGATGTAATTTATTTTATTTTGGTATGTAAAATAGATTAGGATGTAATTCTTTTTCCTAGAAAAAATGTATTAGGTTGTACATTTTGTAAAAAGAAATGAAGATCCAAGATGATGAATGAAGAACACAAGATGAAGCATATGGATGCAAGAGTTAGTGGGAGATTTTAAAATCTCTTACTTTGTGTTTTAACCCTTTACCGGTAACACTTGTTTTCGGCTAAACAAGTGTCCACCACTTTGGCTTGATTGTGAACATTGTTGTTATGCATGCTTGTATGATTATTATGTTTGTATGTTTGGTTGATACAAGAAACATCACATGTTAACAACTTGCAAAATGACATTATAATTGGTTATACTAAAAAAACAAAAAAAAGGTCACTAATAAATGGTTATTAAGAACAAGATGACATTGAATATAAAATGGTTTATATCAAGTAATTGGCTAAAATTACATGACTTGAAAATGGATTTCAAATGAACCATACACTAAATGCATGTTGGTGTATGGCATAATAGTTTTCTTAAATGTAGAATTATGAAACTTAAAATCCCTTTAACAACAAGACAAACAAGTTAAATGCCATCCTTTTGTGCAAACACTTAAAAATATTAGGGAACTCTTAATGGGATAAAGGTCACCTAACCGTTATGAGCAAACTAATATGATTAAGGTAAATTTCGCACACTTGTGGGATAAAGGTCACCTAACCACTAGTATGTTGAATTTACACGTTAGCACAAGTAGGACGACTTGATTTGGGAATCATGAACTTAGGGTCACCGAAGCATGATGAACAAATAGGCGTTGATGGGATAATATGCCATGCAAAAGGATTGCATGATCCCATAACTTAGAAGTTGCAAAAGGATTGCAATTGTCATATAATGACTACCTAGCTAAAACAAATAACGGGATAAAGGTCACCTAACCGAAATTTGGTTTACCGTTGGATTCTAAAAATATCAATTGGATTTAAAGGGTATTGATTGATTAAATTTGAAATCAATACTTAAATGAACTTTGTTAATTTTGTAGATGGCCGCTAATAACAACAACAACATGCAAAATGCACCACTTAACCTAAACAACCTATCGTTAAGGTCTCTCCTCGAGAAAGACAAACTCAACCATACGAACTTTATGGATTGGTTCCGTAATCTTAGGATTGTCCTCAAACTCGAGGATAAAGCGTATGTGTTGGAGGACCCCATTCTCGATCAACCCGACATGGATGATACGGAGGGCATGGCTTACTATGACAAATATTGTGCCGATTCGGTGCAAGTTGGTTGCCTAATGCTTGGGACTATGATACCCGAACTCCAAAAGGATTTCGAACATCATAGTGCATATGACATGATAACGCAATTGAAGGAGATGTTCCTTCAACAAGCACGTGTCGAGCGCTTCGAAACGGTTCGAGTGCTACATGCATGTCGTATGGATGACACCCAATCCGTCTCCTCCTATGTCCTCAAAATGAAAAGCCTCATTGATCGCGCAAACCGTCTTAACCTCAACATTTCAAATGAGCTAGCCACCGATCTTATCCTAAACTCCTTGTCAAAGAGGTTTGACCAATTTGTAATTAATTACAATATGAATGGGATGGATAAGAGCATAGGTGAGCTTCACGGTATGCTTAGAACGGCGCAAACTAGCATGGGTAAAAGGGCTTTACCCGTGTTAGCAATCGATCAAGGTGGGTCAAAAGGTAACACCTCTAAGCCAAAGGTGGCCAAGAGAAAAGGACCCGCCCATCAAGGCAAAGGGAAAGGGAAGATGGTTACCCCAACCATCAACAAGGCTAAGAAGCAAAAGGTAACCGAGAAGGCAAACCCCAAAGAAGACCCATGTTTCGGTTGCGGTGAGATGGGTCATTGGAAACGAAACTGTCCGGTCTATCTTAAGGAGTTGAAGGACAAGAGGGATGCAGGGCAAACCTCAGGTAATATATATATGGTATATATAGAGCTTAGTATTACTTCTTCTAATACATGGGTATTAGACACGGGATGTGGAACTCATATTTGCAATTCTTTGCAGGGGTTCAAAAGAAGTGATCATAAGGCGGGAACATCAAGTCTCTATATGGGCAATGGTGCAAAGGTGCATGTTAAAGCTCAAGGAGATTTTATTTTGAAGTTTCCAAGCGGATTGGAACTTATTTTAGAAAATGTTTTGTATACTCCGGATTTGTGTAGAAACATTATTTCTATTTCTCGCTTAAAACAATGTGGTTACGTTGTTAATTTTATTGATGATGATATTCATGTTTCTAAAGACAATGTATTCTATTTCAAGGCTTCGCCTTCAAATGGAATTTATGAATTAGTTCATGATGACGCATCATCGAGCTCTATATACCATACAAGCACCAAGAAACTCAAAAGGGATTTGAGTGATTCCTATTTATGGCATTGTCGCCTTGGCCATATAAACAAGAACCGAATGCATACACTTCAAAAGAATGGACTTTTGAAATCAACTGAAATGGATTCGTTTGATGTATGTGAATCTTGTTTACAAGGCAAAATGACTAAAGCACCTTTCAAAGGGACCTATGAAAGGGCTAAAGACTTATTGGGATTAATACATTCAGATGTGTGTGGTCCCTTTAAGCCCATGACTAGGAATGGTGAAAGATACTTTGTTACATTCATTGATGACTTCAGTCGTTTCGGATATGTCTACTTGTTAAGGCATAAGGATGAAACTTTTGAAGCATTCAAAGAATATCAAAACGAAGTACAAAATCAACTCAACAAGACAATCAAGGTACTTCGTACCGATAGAGGAGGTGAATACCTAAGCGATGCTTTCCAAGATCATCTTAGGAGTTGTGGGATTATCTCACAACTTACTCCACCAGGAACACCCCAACTTAATGGAGTTTCCGAAAGGAGGAACCGAACCCTAATGGATATGGTTCGATCTATGATGGCTAGAAGCTCGTTACCTCTATCATTTTGGGGTTATTGTCTATGCTCCGCGGCTCGTATTTTAAATATGGCCCCAACCAAGAAAGTGGAACGAACACCTCATGAGATGTGGTTTGGAAAATCTCCATCTCTATCATACTTAAAGGTATGGGGATGTGAAGCTTACCCTAAGCGTTACGTCCCTAATAAGTTGAATGCTCGGTCCACGAAGTGTATCTTCATAGGATATCCCAAGAATGATATGGGATATTATTTCTATGATCCATCCGAGCAGAATGTATTTGTTGCTCGGAAGGCGGAATTCCTTGAAACTAAGTTCCTAATGGAAGGAAATAGTGAAAGGAAGATAGATCTTGAGGAGGTTCAAGATCAAGTAGATGATACACAATTGGTTGACACTTGCACTCAACATGAAAATGTTGAGAATGATCAAATGGATGATTAAAATACACAAGACGTTCACAGATCTGGTAGGATTAGTAATCCTCCTGAGATATATGGGTTTCTCATGGATGGTTGCTATGTGGTTGATTTGGATGAACCAATAAACTACCAAGATGCTTTATCAAGGATCGATAAAGATAAATGACAGGAAGCCATGAACGCTGAGATGCAATCCATGTATGACAACCAAGTTTGGGAACTTGTTACACAACCTGCTGGCTCAAGGCTAGTTGATTGTAAATGGCTTTTTAAAATGAAAGCCGACATACATGGAAACTTGGATACATACAAAGCTAGACTTGTAGCAAAAGGTTTCACTCAAACTCAAGGGGTTGATTATGATGAAACTTTCTCGCCAGTGGCGATGCTAAAGTCTATTAGGATATTATTTGCCATTGCTGCTCACTATGACAATGAAATATGGCAAATGGATGTCAAAACCGCTTTCCTGAATGGATATCTTAAGGAAGATGTCTATATGGTACAGCCCGAAGGTTTTGTTGATCCGAAAAATCCTAAAAAGGTATGCAAGTTAAAGAAATCAATCTACGGATTGAAACAAGCATCTAGAATGTGGAATCATCGTTTTAATGAAGAGGCAAAGAAATTTGGCTTCATTAAGAATGGTGATGAAGCTTGTGTATACAAAAAGGCTAGTGGGAGCTCTATAATGTTCCTTGTGCTATATGTGGATGATATATTATTATTTGGGAATGATATTACCACAATGCAAGAAGTCAAAACTTGGCTAAAAAGTTGTTTCTCCATTAAGGATCTTGGAGAAGCACAATACATATTGGGGATAGGAATCTATAGGAATAGATCCAAGAAATTGATAGGTTTAAGTCAAAGTACATACATTGATAAAATCTTGAAAAGGTTCAAGATGGAAAACTCTAAGAAAGGTTTGGTACCTATTCAAAGAGGAACCATTCTCAGTTCATCTCAGTGTCCTATCACAAAAGATGAACAAGAGAGAATGAAGAAAGTCCCATATGCATCCGCTATTGGGTCTATCATGTATGCAATGATATGTACTAGACCGGATGTGTCATGCGCTCTAAGCTTGACAAGTAGATACCAGAACAACCCAGGAAACAGTCATTGGATTGCTGTTAAAAGTATATTGAAATACCTTAGAAGGACTAAGGATATGTTTCTAATATATGGGTCTGGTGAGGAAGAACTCGCTGTTAAAGGTTACGTGGACGCGAGTTTCCAAACTGATCGAGATGACTCTCGATCACAATCCGGTTATGTCTTCATGTTAAATGGTGGTGCAGTCTCTTGGAAGAGCTCAAAACAGGAAGTTGTTGCGTTATCCACTACAGAGTCAGAGTACATTGCCGCCTCACTGGCAGCTCAGGAAGCTGCATGGATGAAGAAATTCATCGACGACTTAGGAGTGGTCCCTACCATTCAAGACCCTCTTGAGATCTTTTGTGACAACGAGGGTGCGATTGCTCAAATCAAGGAACCTCGTGCTCACCAAAAGACACGTCACATTGAGCGGAGATTCAACTACATAAGGGATGAAGTTGAAAAGGGAAAGATATGTATTCGCAAAGTTCACACAGATCTTAATATAGCGGATCCACTCACGAAGCTCTTATATAATACTAAACATGTGAGGCATGTTTGTGCATTAGGGCTTCGATATTCTAGTGATTGGTCATGATCTGTTTTAAGTATTGTAACGGAACGAATTTGTTCAAACTCATTAATATAATTATGGTTTAATTTATTTTGAGTTAAGTTCCTATTTTGCATATTTAATCCATGAATAAACTATTATTCTAAATTCCGTAGTCGATCACATTTGTGGGAACAAGTGTGAGGTTTAGACTATTATGAACTTGGATTGGTATACATTCACGGACTGAATGTGGGGCAAGGTTGCAACCAAGGTTCATAGATATTTGTGGGATACAAATATTGAAAGACCCGCTCTCAAGATTTACAATATGGAACCTTTGTGGTTGATCACATGTAATCTTGAGTAAAGGCGAATATCATTGTATCCTCTGACCTGAGATACATATTGGGTTCGGATATTCACCAAGTATCGTCCCTTGACTCTTTCCTTCGCTATTCTGAAATATCATAGTACATAAGGAAGAGCTCAGGTATAATACAAGGTGTGTATCTAGGACGTATGTAGTCGAGATGGAATTTGTCCCTCTTATTCGTTGAGAGTCAGATGTCTAAGGCCTGATAAAGTTAAATCTAAAAGAGAGTGATCACTCTGTGTCTCTTGGATTTAACATGACATCTAGGACAAAAGGATATATTGAAAGATTCACCTAATCATATTCGAGATGGGAACTCGAAAGGGATGATGTTATTGAATGGCACAAAGTCATAACATATTGGGGATGATGGACGGTCGTTAGGTGGTATCCATCATTTGCATTAATTTCTTATGTTTCTCGTGCAAGTGGGAGATTGAAGGTATTTCATATGCTCGAGAGACATATTTAAATTAATGTGGCTAATGTGTTATGATCCAAGTCGGGTCATACCCAATAACAAGCCTACCGACACCTTATACGTATTCTATCTTAACGATTGGATCATTAAGTAAATACGCGACACTTGAACTTTAGAAAATGGTTTCTAAAGTGATATTACTTGATATGTATATAAATTATGGAATAATTTATATATAATGGATTTAATTATTTATAGGTTAAATAATTAATTATTTTATGTTATATTTTATAAATTGGTTTTATAAAATATATAAAATAATCAAAGTGCAAGTATTATTTATAAATGAGTTTTATAAAAGTTTATTTTATAAAATTTAAATTTATAATAATAATATTAATTGAACATGGGGGTTGAAGCCTTGCATGTGTGGTGATTGGCTTGTTTTAAAAGCACTTTTGCTTCTACAAATGCAAGCACTTGAACCCATTCAAAGCTAGCACTTCATTTTTTTCACTTTCAAGTAAAAAAAAAGCTGAAAATTCTGCTCTCTTTGGGCTGTTTGAGCCGTGACTTTCAAAGGAACAAAAGGGGTTCAATTTTTCTTTGCAAGCTAAATTCAAGTGTACAAAATCCTAACCAATCTAAAGGGTGGTGTTGGTAATCAAAAGCTTGTGGGTATTACACATTTGGGGCTTTAAGTTAGAAGCTACAAGTCCATCATTATCATCATCTTCTTGTTCATCCATAACCTCCATATTTGGAGTTGGTACATCCCTAAACTAGCTCTTTTACATTTAAGCATATTATCTAGACTTTACCTATTTGGAATTCATGTTTAAAATGGTTTAACATATTAATTTGTTTATGAAATATAGCTTCCGCTAAACTATTAAATTGGTTTTAATATACATGATTATATAACTTGTAATATGATGAATTCCAACAGACTTCCTCCCTCCCCTCTTGCTCATGTCGACACCTACCATCACCATCACATCTTCATCTTTCAAAATTAGCAAAAGTGTTCTACACGAATCGCGTTCATCTCATCGTTCTCTATCCATTGATATAAATAATTTTATGATCAAAGGTATATTTGCATAAACCCTGATCTTTAAAATCAGATTTGTATTAATGTTTCATAGTTATGTTGTCAATTGCTCAAGTCTATACGCGTACATGTTAATTGTTATCGTTAATTTGATCGTTTAATGTGTTAGGGTTTAAAACCGAATTTGTTTATTGCTTGATCAGTGAATTTTGATTTTTCAAATGCATGATATTATGTGTTAATTAGATTCCTTGCAAAAAACTATTGATTTTAGGCTTTGGATTCGCTTGATTTCGTTTCCGGATGATCAAGTTATGGCCAATTGAAATTAACGTTGTGTTTTTGTGTGTAATCAGAAATCTGGGTTTGTTAGACCATGAATTGGCTTGTGAAACTTATACCACTGGAAATATAATTTAAAAACACTCAAGTTACACTAGAATATCATGTCGTTTGCTTATGTATAACTTGAGATATGCTTGATTTATTGAAAAATTGGATTTATACAGCACTTGCATGAAAACAGCCTTGTATGATAAAATGTGTTAACTTTTATGTTTAAAGCTTTGAATATTTAAAATTTACACAAAAATTACTTCATCTTTCATGTAGATATCATAGCCTAATTGTATCTATATCTTTGGATAATTGCGTGCGAATGTGACTAGCTAAACTAGGATCGAAACAGCAACTTGTTCTCTGTTTTATACTCTGTGGTTTGTGTTTATTGATTTATCATGTATGCTTCTGTAATATGAATCTTTATATGTTATGTAGTATATTATCTATTTATTTCAACCTCTGAAACCTTATGCATTGGGCACAATAGTGCCATACTTTGTGTAACTTCTGAATTGAGCTGAAAACTGAACATTCAAATTGCACGAATAAACTGTACAAAGTGGCTAAACAAAAATTGCTCAACTTTTGATATGTGTTAGTTTGACTTGTCCTTGAACTATGGCCACTAGTCTTGTGTCAATTACATGTCCCTAGCTCCGGTTATAGCCAAAACGAAATCAGTGCGCAGTCAGAAACTGACTTGATAAACAACAAATGTACCCCTTTTGATTCTCGACTTTTAATCATCTTATGAGACCCTGACTGGACTTTTTGGAATTGATTTTGAGTATATTTATGATCTGGAGTTTTCCATATTTTCATGAATTTTCTACTATGAGATAATATGCTAAGTTTGCTACATGTACATGAACTTTGTGCACAACGATAAACTGAAATTGTGAAATTGACCTGCTATGATCTAAAATGTGATGTTTGATTTAGGTTTGACATGTTGACCAACATTTGACATGAACCTACTGATGTTGACCTTAGTTGACTACTTTGACCAAGTTTGACTTTTGGTTTGACTTTGGTTGACTTAGTTTGACTTGCATGAACTAGTTGACTATATGTTGACTTTTACTTTGAAACGCGTCGAGTTGAGCAATAAGGCAACTTATACTATGAAACCACATTTGTTTAGGACATATTTATTGACCAACCTAAATACGTATACTTAGGTTGCATTACTCGTCTATAATTCGTACAAGTTAATTGTCCACTTTTCAATCCGAGCTTTATTAAAAGGTGAGTCTACAGTCCCGCTTCTTATATGTTTTCAGGGATGAGAATACACGCTGTTATACTTACATTATCAAATTATTTTGTATTGACACGAGTACTATATATGCATATTGAGTTTGTTCACTAAGCCTCTAGCTTGAATACTTTTAATACCATCGGTGTAAGCACAATTTAGATGGACGAATCCGTTAGGTTGACAACCTCACCCTACAATATTAACTGTGGTGCATTTACTTTGAACATTAAATACACTCGAACAAGTGTATAACATTTTATAAGGTAAAGGTGGGTATAGGGGTTTCTATACTCAGGTCATTGCTAGTATTCAGGTGCTCATAGATTATGCAAACGTTTTGCAACTTGGAGTTGTACTTGTAAAATCTCGTGGTCAAGGAACTTAAACTATATTCTGATAACTGTTTTTTTTCAGATACTATACAACGTTATGTAAAACTGTGGTTTACGAACAAAATGAGATAAAACTTAACATGGTAGTGTCAACAAACTTTTGAAACGGGACACAGTGTTGTCTACAAACTTTTAACGTTAAACTTTGGTGGTCTTCCACTAATAAGCATTTTTGAAATATTATTTCTTAAACATACTGTATTGTTTTACCTAAAACCTGTAGATTTACTCAACATTATTGTTTATCAGTTTTGCGTGTTTTATTCTCAGGTATTAATTGCTTCCGCTGTAGAATATTGCTGTTACGTAGAAGTCAAGCCAAGCACTGGGACCAGAGTTAACATTTCGTTAAAGGGATTTTTGACGGGGTGTTACAATTGTGTACTAACGACCTGGGTAAACTGACTGCAAAATAAAAAAATAAAAAAAAATGGTTTAAAAAGAAAATCATAAAGTGTTTCTTTATCATTCATGTTACCTAGGATATAACAATGGAATCTCATTTTCACCTTCCTTTTCTCCATAAGAGTACATTTCCTTAAAGTGAACTAGTCAAGGTCAACAAGGTCAAATGCTTATCACTATCATTCCTCACTGGCCAAGTCCAAACTTTCAAGTTAATTCTCAATTACCATGGGTACTCTCATGGGTCAACATCTCAATTATAGCTTTAAAATCAAAAATTTGACCACCTAGGCACTTTAGAACCACCTATTTCATAAAACCTCAAAATAACCATCATTTTCAAGCTAAGCCAAATGTGAAAATTTCTTTCCTTCCCCCCCACACTTAAGTCATGCTACGTCCTCGTATGTATGTTTAGAAATTATTTTAGACAAGTGAGGAAATTAAACAAAGAGAAAGAAGAAAAAGAACAATATTACCCGGGGTTAAAAGCACTTCCCAATACAATTGTGACACGTACACCAACTCCCATTTCATCACTCAACATGTTCCTTCCATCCTTTTTATTCTTACAAAACAAAAACAAAAGAAAACATAAAATCTATCTAGCCCACTTTCAGAGGGATCCCGCTTTAAACCACCCGATTCCCTCGGGTGGACGAGTTTTGTCTCGTGAGGGCTTGCAGTGAACATACCCACAAAGTTCATTTAACAACTAATAAAATAAGAAAAAGAAAAGAAAAGTGTACATGTTATTACAAACGGAGCACATGACCTGATTAAAATCAGAGAGGCTCATCCCATTCTGGGATCAGGACCAAATATACTGTCAAATAAACTCTTTGATAATGGTGCCATGTCGAACACCGACTTCCTGCCTTCCACTCGAGCTCTCTCCATATCTGGTGGCAGTGGCGTGGGTTGCTGATAAAACAATAGTGGTGCCACGGATGGTGCAGGTGGATTCACATACTCCACACCCGCTGCAAACCCCGAAGTATAGGTCGTGTAATCAAGCGGCTCATAATACTGTGTAACTGGCCGATTTTGCAACATATACTCATATTGACGCCTTCGGTTATCTCTTTCAAAAACATCCTACTGGTATCGCTCAGTCAGGTAAATCTGAGCCCTAGTTGCATCAAGAAGGGTATTTTGTTGCTCCTCCATCTTAGCCCACATCTCTTCATCTACTTGAATATATCTCCTACCTCTACTCGTTCCCTCACCTGGAGGGTTATAATCTGGATCAGCCCTATCATTTATATCCTCAACAGCTCGAGTAATCCGTTTGACTGAATCCGCTGAATCGTAATCGTCCTCTTCTTCAGGAAGCTCATCATCCTCTACCCCGAAAGTATATCACTCCATGTAGGATGGGTTCTCTATTACATAACCATCCCCTTGTCGTATAAATTCGAACCCGGGAACCTTTTCTTTTACTTTCTTAATTTCCTCCCTTTTTCCTTTGGGATTATTCGAAATCCCTCCGTTCCTCCATAGAAAGAAAGACAAAAACCGCATATAAGGGATCACCGCCCTTTGCTTCAATTGCTCTCGACATTCCCAAATCCAAGTCATCATCACTAATCGTAACGAAGGTACCATTGAGTTAGTTACCATATCATACAACAAAGGTAACTCGTGCATTCGAACCAACATAAGATCGCTTTTTCTCTGAAGTATGTTGTAGTTAATCACCGTGGATAACAACCTTGGAATAATTTTTAGCTTGTTTCTAGAACGCTCAAAGTTCTCGACATCATGTCGATCAACGTGAAATAACGTTTTCACCACCGTAACATACCTATCAGCCGGTACTTCAAACAACTCTTTGGCAGTCGGGTAATCATACCCATTCTTCCCCTCAATTCTTATCCATGCATCATATGGGAGGTCTAGATGTGCTAACTGATTAAAAGTCTCCATTCTCATTAGAATCATAGTGTTTCCCACTTTACCCTCTAAGACCAATGTATGTGGAAAATTATCCCCTGGAACCCATTTTAAAGTCGACAGCCAATTTAATACCTGTGTGGGATAAGTCATCTCCCAAGAGCAATTTAACTTTGTACTCAGGATACCCATTTGAACTGGTTGGAGTGCAGGTTCCCATCCCCAGTTTGAAAGTACCTGAAAAGCCCCATATTTTCTCCACACACTTGCAGTTATGTACCTTTCACAGAAAGCATTTCTCAAGAAATGTTCCTTCTTTTCTGTATACAAATAAACCTGCCACTCATAAGGTAATTCACTCAACCACTTCTTATCCATCCAGCTCGGGGTGGTTTCTTGTTGGTTACCACGGCTTCTCTTACCTCTTCCAAACATTTTCTGCAATTACACAATCTCAACAAATAATTTAGTACTTAAATAAAACACTTTACATGTTATTGCTTAACATATTAACATTATGAACATATAGCAACACATGCAAAGCTTAACCTCATGCACTAAATTCACTAATATCAACATGTTCAACCTTTTATGAACTATCTTTTCCTTATTTAACCACAAGACACTTAATTCATACGTTATATATCATCACTACGATTCACCAACCATTACTCAAGTAAACATCATATGCCATTGCAATCATCATTCTAAAGAAAACTATGAACTTTATTACCTAACAACATTGCCTTAACATTTAACAATCACTAAATTAAACATTAAACGTTAAAAACACACATTCTAGTCACAAACATCACCAATTTTCAGTCAAAGTCAACCCTAGTCAACTACTTAGAAGCAATCAACAAGTTCTAACCTCAATCCCCAAATTGGTCATGCATACAAATCCTATTCACATATTTAGGCATAATTAACAATAGCTAAAACATAAACAATGCTTAAACATAATTAATACAGGCTAAACCTAGCACATAAACATGAAAGCAACAAAAACCCTAAATTGATAATCAAAAACAATGAAAAACAAAAGAATGATGACTACCTTGATGTTAAAACACTTAAATTGAATGAATACTTGAAGAATTAAACCCCACAATCGAAACCTCCAAAGTTAGGTTTTTGGCCAAGAACACAATTCCACACCCAATTTGAATGATTTTGTGAAGATTTGGATGTTTGGATGAAGTGTTATGACGAATTGATGATATTTTAAGCTTCGATTTGTTGTTTAGATGATGAAAAATTAGGGTTTAGAGTGATGGTGTTCGTTGTTAATGGCTGCACATGAGGAGGATATATATTTTTAATTTTTTTCTCTATTTAAAACCCTTAGATCCGGCACCAGCGTAATTACACCGGCGTAAAATACGCCAATACTGGCGTAAAATACGCCTTTAGTATTTCTGGCCCAACTTTGGATTTTGTGCTGAGCCACGAGACATACTAGCATAAAATACACCAAGAATGGCGTAAAATACGCCTATACTCAGGTGCTAATTTTTTTTTTAAATTTTTTCAATTTTTTACATTTTTCTCGCACAACTCATTTTTGAGACTAAAAACCTGACCCCCTCCCACACTTTGAGCATTGCATTGTTCTCAATGCACAAAATTAGAGATAGTCATTAAACCGACCCATTTTGAAGCCTTAAAATTGGTTCGTTGCCCCGCCCGCATGTACAAAAACAAAATAAAACACCCTACAACTTACAAACTTTACAAAGGTGTGCGGATGTTTGACGGAGTCGCGCACTCGACTCCTCTTCCATGCTTTAGCAACCATCGGGATCCTTGACTCTGATGTTGCTAAAGTCGAATCCCCTTCCAAATCTATCGTCGAGACTCGAGAGTGATCATGATATCTTCATCTTTAATCACCAACGTTCCCGTGTCAAAGTCTAGTGACATCCTTGCGGTTGCTAAAAACCCACGTCCCAACACAATTGGAGTGTTTTTGTCCGGCTCACAATCCATAATAAAGAAATCTTCTTTATAACCAATACCATGGATAATAAATGGAACATCTACCGCAACCCCAATTGGGTTATCAACGGTTTGATTCCCAAAACGGATCCTTGTAGTGGTTTGAACTAACTCTCGAATGCCTATAGACTTTGCAATTTTGGCTGGCATCATATTAACGCTTGTACCCGAGTCTAACAATGCCGAGTAAATCTTTTCATTTTGAAACCGACATACAACTGAAAACACCCCCGGATCTCTATATCTTATACGAGGCTTGAATTCACATTGTGGTTTAGGTTTAACATACTCAACTTCAATTGTCCAACCCTCATCATCAACAAAAGACGTTTTGGTGTTGTTCATGAACTTGTCCGTGTTTTCTTTACCCCACATATTCTCAAGCGTCTCTCGAATCTCTTCTACATCTACATCTGGTTCCTTTTCTAATTCAGGTGCTTCCTTAACCGTGTTAACACTAATGGTTTCAACTTTGCTTGAACTCACATCACTCTTCCTTTTCAATTGTCTTTCCAAGTAGAAGTGAAAATACTTTTCTTCTTCAATGATCTCTAAAAGTACATCACGTTCTTCCGGTCTTAACTCGAACAACATCTTCTCGGTTAGCTTGTGGTCACCCCTAGCTTTCTTGAACTCTTTATACTTTTGTTTCATGGAGTCATACAAAATTTCAACTTTTTCATCTTCACTCAACTCAGAATCTAAGCGTTGATCGAGGTGAATACCCTCACACTCAACACTTTAATAGATCTCGTCCATGCCTATAGTATCTTCTACCATTTCTTCACTAACCACTTCATTCGCATCAACCTCTTGTACCCCGAGCATCATGCAATAGTCCTCATCAAATTCTCTCTCAATTATATATGCCGAGGGAAACCGCATATTTTCCGAATTATAAAATCTAAAGGTTCCGTTCCCTCCTTCAAAAGTGATGGAACCCGCCCCCGGGTCTATTTTACAACCCGCAGTTGCAATGAATCCACGCCCTACTAATAATGGAACATCTTCATTCGTTGGCATATCAAAAATGGTGAATGGTACCTCAAGGAAAACACCTTTCACACTTACCATCACATCTCGAAGTACTCCAAGTGCCCTACACTTAGTATTGTTGCAAAGTGTGATTACCGCATCGGATTTAATCAACGAACATAGAGTACATTTGTCATGAAATAATTGCTTGTACGTCACGTATGACATGATATTAATTGAGGATCCCGTATCGGCAATCACCTTGAATTCACGATGATCATTAGCAAAGTGGGGTAGGACCTAATGAAACTTAATTCGAACAATACTTCACCTGGATCTTCTTCTTGAAGAAGGATCTCTAGCCTTCCCTTGGCATCTTCTTCCAACAACAACTTTTCATCAAACTCATCAAAACATTCATCCGAAATAACCTCGGACACCGCGTCCTCGGGCGCATCATCAAATCGCCCATCATCATCCCAAATGTCACAATTGGGCACACGACTAATAGTAACATTTTGATCAAGCCACGCATCAATACTCTCTTTACTAATATGATTCCTTGATTCGTTCACCCGAATTGTTCTAAGTTGATGGACTTTCATGGGTTCAAAGTGAACCATTTCAACTACCTTGGAATCTTCAAGTGATGAATTTAAAGCGATTTTTAACCATTTCCCATTAACCAAGAATGGATCTCCGCCTTTTGGATCTTGTATTTCAATTACCCCATGCGGAGTAACCTTAGTGACAACATACGGCCCATTCCATTTACTTTTTAATTTCCCCGCAAATAACTTCAACCTTGAATTAAATAACCACACACTTTGCCCTACCACGAAAGTTCGCCTTACAATTTTCTTATCATGAAACGCTTTCGTTTTCTCTTTGTAGATTTTCGAACTTTCATAAGCATCGCGTCTCAACTCGTCTAGCACCGATAGGTCTAACTTTCTTGCTTTTCCTGCCTCATCTATGTTCATGTTCACCTGTTTAATAGCCCACTCTGCACGATGCTCAATTTCAACAGGTAAGTGACATGCCTTCCCGTAAACAAGTCGGTAAGGTAAAGTACCAATAGGGGTTTTATAAGCTGTCCGGTAAGCCCAGAGTGCATCGTCTAGTCTTAAAGACCAATCTTTGCGATTAGAATTTACGGTTTTTTCTAAAATCCTTTTTAATTCCCTATTAGATACTTCCACTTGCCCACTCATTTGGGGATGGTAAGGCGTAGCAACTCGGTGATTTACCTCATAATCCCTTAAAAGTTTAGCAAAATGGGAGTTCTTGAAGTGTGAACCCCCATCACTAATTATAGCCTTTGGGACACCGTGACGACATAAAATATTTTTCTTGACAAACTTAAGGACAACTTTGTGGTCATTGGTCCAAGTAGCCTCAGCCTCCACCCATTTGGAGACATAATCAACGGCTACTAATATGTACTCAAACCTGAAATACGATGGAAAAGGTCCCATAAAATCTATGCCCCAAATATCAAAAATTTCACAAATCAAAATTGGGTTCATGGGCATTTCATTACGTTTATAAATTCCACCCATCCTTTGACACCTAGTGCAATATTTAACATACTCACATGCATCTTTGAAAATAGTAGGCCAAAAGAAACCTGAGTCGAGTACTTTGTACCCGGTTTTCTTTATTCCATAATGTCCTCCACATGCAAAAGTGTGGCAATGAGCTAGTATGCCTTTATGCTTGTCTTCCGCTACACATCTCCTTATGATTTGCTCGGGTCCAATTCGGTAAAGAACCGGGTCCTCCCAAATGTAATGCTTAACATGCGAGAAAAAGTAATCCTTCTTGTGCTTGTTCCAATGCTCCAGTACTTTTTTAGTCACCAAATAGTTAACAATATGAGCAAACCAAGGTACCTGCACAACACTAAACAAACACTCGTCCGGGAAATTTTCCTGAATCGGTTTAGCAGGGTCAAACGGTGGTGGGGGTATCCTAGACAAATGGTCTGCCACCACATTCTCTATTGCCTTCTTATCCCTTATTTCTAAATCGAATTCTTGTAACAACAAGATCCACCTAATTAATCTAGGCTTGGTCTCTTTTTTCTCTAACAAATGTCTTAAGGCGCTATGGTCCGAGTAAACAACCACCTTAGACCCCCACAAATATGATCTAAATTTGTCTAAGGCAAACACTACCGCTAGTAATTCCTTCTCAGTTGTAGTATAGTTTATTTGGGCATCTGAGAACGTTTTACTAGCATAATAGATAACAACTGGTTTCCTGTCAACCCTTTGACCCAGAACAGCCCCAGTCACGAAATCACTAGCATCGCACATAATTTCAAATGGTTTTGTCCAGTCAGGTGATTGCAAAAAGGGTGCTTCGGTCAACTTACGTTTAAGGGTATCAAAGGCCTCCTGGCATTGGTCATCAAAATCAAAAGGTGCGTCTTTTAATAACAAATTACACAATGGTTTAGAAATAACGCTAAAATCTTTGATAAACCTACGATAGAAACCTGTATGGCCCAAAAACGACCTCACCCCCTTAACATTGGTCAGTGGGGGTAGTGTGAAAATAAGTTGAATTTTACCCTATCTACTTCAAATCCCCGTTCAGACACAATGTGTCCCAAAACCACCCCTTCCCTTACCATAAAATGGCTCTTTTCCCAACTAAGGACAAGGTTGGTCTCGGTACACCGCTTTAAAACTTTTTCCAACATATTTAAACATGATTCAAAAGACTTGCCAAATATTGAAAATCATCCATGAAAATTTCTAAAGACTCGCCTATTAACTCTGAGAAAATACTCATCATGCACCTTTGAAAAGTAGCCGGTGCATTACATAAACCAAAAGGCATTCGTCTAAAAGCATAAGTTCCATAAGGACAAGTAAAAGTTGTTTTTTCTTGGTCATTAGGGTGAATTGGTATTAGATTATATCCCGAATACCCATCTAAGAAATGGTAAAATTTCTGACCTGACAACTTTTCGATGATTTGATCAATAAAAGGCAAGGGAAAATGATCCTTTGAAGTTGCAGCGTTTAACTTCCCATAGTCAATACATACCCGCCAACCTGTTACAGGATGGGTTGTGATCTTTCTCCTTCTTCAGTTTCCATGACCGTGATCCCAGCTTTCTTTGGCACTGTTTACGTGGGGCTTACCCACTGACTATCCGAAATAGGGAAAATAATCCCCGCATCTAACCACTTAAGAACCTCCTTCTTTACAACTTCCTGCATGTTCAAGTTTAACCTGCATTGCGTGTCACGAGCGGGTTTAACCTTCGGATCTGTAACTATATGATGCATGCACACTGAGGGACTTATCCCTTTCAAATCAGCTATAATCCATCCCACTGCACCCTTGTACTTGTGAAGCACCTCCATTAAAGCCTTTTCCTGCACACCTGTCAGATCAGAAGCAATAATAACTGGCAAAGTGCCGTTAGTGCCTAAAAACGCATACTTTAGATGAGAAGGTAATGGTTTTAGCTCGAGGGTTAGTGGTGACTCTAGCGAAGGTTTTGTGTTGGTGTCTATGGACTTGGGTAATGGCTCATATTTATGAGTCCAAAGTGGTAACCTATAGTCCATTGTACTTGCTATGGCCAACTCAACCGCCTTAACCTCTTCACATTCAACATCTTCTTCATCACCTAAGCAAAATACTTCCACTGGGTCATTTGTTATCAAATGAGAAGTATATTTTTCAACTTGTTCATCAATCACATCTACCTGATAGCATTCATGGACACTTGGGGCGTGAAGAGTATTAAAGATATTAATTCTCATCTTACGATTTCCGAATGATATATCCATGGCACCCGTTCGGCAATTAATGTGGGCGTTTATGGTGGCTAAAAATGGGCGCCCCAAGAATATAGTGGGTTGGGCATCTCTATTCCTAGATTCAATATCCATTACAACAAAGTCAACAGGGTAATAGAAATTCTCCACTTTTACTATCACAACTTCTAATATTCCCCTAGGCGTTTTGATTGATTGGTCCGCTAGTTGAATAATTATGTCAGTTATTTTCATTAACCCCAATTCAAATCGGTCAACTAGACAAAAGGGTAAAATATTAATGCTAGCTCCTAGGTCCAATAATGCCTTTTTCACATTAACATTGCCTACAGTCACAGCTATCAATGAGGTCCCCGGGTCCTTAAATTTAGGTGGGAGTGTACCCAAAACAACTGCACTTAGGTGCTCGGTTAGCTCCACCTTTTTGGGTAAGGTCGCCCTTTGCTTCCTCTTTTGAGTGCAAAGATCCTTTAAAAACTTAACGTAGGACGGGACTTGCCTAATAGCATCGAGAAGGGGTAAATTTATCTTAACCTATTTAAATGTTTCCCACATATCCTCTGGTTGTGGTCCCTTCTTCCCATAAGGAAATTGGTTCGGGGACTCTAAGACTTTAGGAAATGGGACGGTTTTTGATTCCGACTCCGGTTTCCCAGTCTTATTAACGATTGGTTCCTTATTTTTCACCCCCTTCCCTTGGTTATCATTTTCACTTACCTCATTCTCATCAAGAACAATAGGAGACTTACTTGACTCTTGTTGCACTACCTCTTTTTCACCAACCTTATTGTCATACTTCTTTCCACTTCGCAAGGTGCCTACCATGTTAACACTATGCCCTTTTCCCTGATCCTTATGATTCGGATTTAGAACTGTGTAGCTTGGAATTGTACCCGGCTCCCGATTTCCCTTACTTTCCGCTACATTACCAATCTCCTTAGCCAATGCACCAATTAACTTGTTTTGCACTTCCATTATTTTACGAATTTCGGAGATAAACGCGTCCATCTTGGCATCCGAGCTAGATGGTTGATTGGGTGGGACATTTTTTTGATTTTGGTTTTAGTTTTGGCCTTGATTTTGGTAATTGTTTTGGTTTTGGTTCCCGTTGTTGGGATAAGGGTTTTGATAGTTTCACTAATCCACCTTAAATAACAAGGATTAATAGTGGTTCGGGTGGATGTTAACTAATCCACCTTAATCCACTCCCCGATTACACTAATCTGGATTTGTTGCTTCACTAAGCACTTTTCTCCAAACCCGGTGGAGATCCGATTTACAAGTCTTCAACTTCTTTGGTAGACGACAAACCTAATCTTTCTTTCCCTTTGAAAGATCAACTCCAACCTAGATCAACTTGTCTTCACCTTGGACAATTATTAATCTCCAAATAAGATTAATTAACTTCCTAAGTCCCTTTAAGGAAGTAGATCACTAAGCTAGCCTATGCTTCTACTAACTGAAGTTACAAGACTTGTACACTTTGCAATGATGATCCTAACACAATACTAGGACATACATTACATTAAGTAAACTCACAAGATAAATGATTTTGATTAGTAAGTTTAAACAACCCAATTCTATATCTATAAGATCATAGAATCTTCTCTTGATTGATCACATTTGAGTAGTAATTGATGCACTTGTGATCACTGGAGATAAGCCTTTGAAATATGCAAGAGCGTCAGCTTCAAATGCTCTTAAATGTTTGCCTTTTATAGTGAGATTCAAAAAATAGCCGTTGACACACAGTTGCCTGCACGGTAGATCGTGGTGCGACCGTGCGTTCTTCAGTCCAAATTAGGTATCCGTTGTATAGCCGTTTGACTCAAATTTGAATACCACATTTTGGCACCTTTACTCCTTCTAGCACCTGCAAAAGAAACCAAACATCCTATACAAGTACTATATGCATTAAGTGTGTGAGATTTGATCTTAATGCATGAAAGTAACTAATCATTCCAAAAGTGGTAAACCCAACATTCTTGGAGAAGTGTCTTGATTGATATTTAGGGAAATTTTAGTTTGGTCAAGACTTAGTTAGTCATATTAATGTCTTTGGTTCAATTCTAAAGACTAGTCATTATGTCATTAACTTCCTAGTTTCAATTAATCACAAGTCATGATCTTTTTTAAGTTTAGTTAGAGATTAATAGAACAATGTCTCTATAAGATAATCATGAAGTATTTAGAGACATCAAAGTTAAGTCATAAGCAATCACCCTTAGTTACTTAGACTAGATCAAAAAGATAATTGACTATACTTTCATTGTGAACCATTTTACACTTAATCTATTTGAGTAGGTTAGCTACTTGAATCCTAACTAATGAGCACATAGCAAACATATTAATCAAGTTGACAAGTTTATGAGTATTAAGCATATTGGCAAGTAGCAAGTAATACTCACATAGCAAGAGATAGTTATTCTAGGATCAATCATATAGATACTTGCACAACTTATAATTCAAGCACTTAATAAGTTTAATGTGCAATATAACACATTACATGATTAATGTGTAAGCACACATTAATATCCAACACACGCACAAGGGAAGAACAATCTCTAGTTGGGACTTGGTGACCATTCTAAATGTATCTAAGTATGTTTTAGGATTACAATTCATTACTAGTTAACCTTGAGAGCATTGTTCCTTATTTAGCCTTAATTAATCACTACGTCATTTCTAATAGCAATCATTGTTCTAGTGACATTGGCTTAAGTGTGTTGGTACTTGATGATCAGACTAAGGATATCTAGATAAGAATTAACATCACAAGTTGTTGATTAACACTTATGTGTTATGCCTAATCTTGGTTAATTTGTCATTAAGATGTCATTAGGCGAAATTAATCACAATTAGTGTTTTTATGACCAAAACTGGGTTGAGTATGAAGAAGGCATCTAATCTAAGCATGTTGAAAAAGGTTTCATGAATTATAGATGTCGGGAATTAGTCAAACTTTATTTGGTCGAAAATGGTAACAGAGAGAACTGCGGTCGCACTGCGGTTGACCGTGGTGACGACCGTGCAACTTGTTTTCACAAAACTGCGTTGCAATTCAGTTTGGGTTTTCACGGTTGACTATGTGATCGACCGTACCTCGACCGTATGTTTAGCTGAAGTTTTAATTTCATTCTTTAACGTATGTTTGACTTGGTCGTTTGCAAGATAAAGTATGGATTAGTGACCTTGCGTATTTTATGTTAAGATGTCAGTCATCACTTATGCATATGTATGTGTCATCATCAAAACATATTCTTTGGTTAATCATACTTAAGTTTATCGTTTAGTGCATTAACCCACATTCAACCAACATTCTCTCCCTTTTTGATGATGACAAACATACAAGTGATGAGGGACATTTTGCTATAAATACGCAAGTGTTAACAATCACTTGTATCCATCATTCTCCCCCTTTTGTCAAAGCAAAAAGGTTAGTGATAATGCTAAAAACGAACATATATTTCATAGCATTATCCCTCAAGAAAGACAAGCTTTTAGTTGCAATTGTTCTATTTACAAGTGATATTCGTTTAAATAATAAAAGGTGAAGACAAAAGACAGATTCGACAAATTGAAGACGCAAACGACTAAAAAGCTCAAAAGTACAAAATACAATCAAAGAGGTTCCAATTATTGATAAGAAACGTCTCAGAATTACAAGAGTACAAGATTCAAAACGCAAAGTACAAGATATTAAATTGTACGCAAGGATGTTCGAAAATCCGGAACCGGGACCAGAGTCAACTCTCAACGCTCGACGCAACGGACTAAAAATTACAAGTTAACTATGCACATAAATATAATATAATATTTAAATAATTACTAAAATTATTTATATATTATATTTATTTATATAATCCGTCGGCAAAGAAGATCCAAACTTGTGTGAGCTGTAAAATCAAACTCCGCGACTTGCGGAGTTTGAAGTGTTAGAATGCCGCGACTCGCGGAGCCTCCTTGGACAAAAATGCCTATAAAAGCCAGCGCAATTCGACGTTTTATATATCCAAAATATCAATCTCTCTATCTATATTATACGATATATATATATATATATAATTTATATTTTTATTTTAATTTTAATTTTAAATCCTAATAATAAGGGTATGTTAGCGAATGTTGTAAGGGTGTAAGTCGAATTTCTGTCCGTGTAACGCTACGCTATTTTTAATCATTGTAAGTTATGTTCAACCTTTTTAATTTAATATCTCGTAGCTAAGTTATTATTATGCTTATTTAATACTGAAGTAATCATGATGTTGGGCTAAAAATATTAAAATTGGGTAATTGGGCTTTGTACCATAATTGGGGTTTGGATAAAAGAACGACACTTGTGGAAATTAGATTATGAGCTATTAATGGGTTTTATATTAACTAAACAATACCTTGTTAATTTAATATACAAACTTATAATTTGACGTATTTATATATAACCACATACGCTTGACTGGGTACGGTGGGCGGGATATCTATAAATACCAATAATTATTCATTTTACCGGACACGGAACTAGATTAATAGTTAATAGACTTATTGAAACAGGGGTGAATTACATTCAAGGGTAATTGGTGTAATTGTTAACAAAGTAGTAAAACCTTGGTTTACACGCAGTCGATAACCTGGTGTATTCATTAAACAAAGTATTAAAACCTTGTTACAATTCGAATCCCCAATTAGTTGGAATATTTGTCTTCGGGAATAAGAATAATTTGACGAAGGCTTTCGCTCTTTATATTTATGACTGATGGACTATTATGGATAAATCCGTATGGACATATTAAATAATCCAGGACAAAGAACAATTAACCCATGGGAATAAACTAAAATCAACACGTCAAACATCATGATTACGGAAGTTTAAATAAGCATAATTCTTTTATTTCATATTTAATTTCTTTTATTTTATATTTAATTGCACTTCTAATTATTGCACTTTTATTTATTGTTATTGTATTAAATTGCACTTTTAATTATCGTACTTTTTAATTATCGCAATTTTATTTTATCGCACTTTTATTTATCGCAATTTCATTATCGTTATTTACTTTACGCTTTAAATTTAGTCTTTTATTTATTTTTAATATTTTACATTAGGTTTTAACTGCGACTAAAGTTTTAAAAATCGACAAACCGGTCATTAAACGGTAAAAACCCCCTTTATAATAATAATATTACTTATATATATATATATATATATATATATATATATATATATATATATATATATATATATATATATATTTGTATTTTTATAAATTAAAACTAATATAGCGTTAAGCTTTGTTTAAAAGATTCCCTGTGGAACGAACCGGACTTACTAAAAACTACACTACTGTACGATTAGGTACACTGCCTATAAGTGTTGTAGCAAGGTTTAAGTATATCGATTCTATAAATAAATAAATATCTTGTGTAAAATTGTATCCTATTTAATAGTTTTTCTTGTAAAATTTAATAGTATTTTATACCCCTTAGCTTTAACTATCAAGTATTTTTGGCGCCGCTGCCAGAGAACGCCGAAGCGAAATGCCACACACATAAAAAAAAGATTTTTATTAAGTTTTATTTAGTTTTTGTAAAAATACATTTTAAATATTAAAAAATTTAAAAATTTAAAAACCGAAGAAAAAAAATAAATATATAAATTTATTTTTTAGATTTTAGATTTTTAAAATTATAAAGTATTTTATTTCTATTTTAGTTTTTAAAATATAAGTTTTATTAAAATTATATAAATATATTAATTAAATTAAAGCCAGAAAAATAAAAAAATAAAAAAAATATATAAAAAAAACAGACCTGTCGAAAACTTGACCTACCTCTTCTGGACCTGCAACCTCCGCGACTTGCGGAGGTATTGAACTGGTTCAACCGCGACTCGCGGAGCCACCCTGACACCGACAGAAACCCTAATCAGCATTTATTACGGATAATTATTATTATTATTAATTTTAAAACCCTAATTAGGTTTTGTTAATTAATTAATTTAGTTTAGTTTTAATTATTTTATATATTTAGTTTAATTAGTTTAATTAAATTATAAAATTAATAGTTTTATAAAATATATAATATAAAAATAATATTTTTATAAAAATTGTACTATTTACAACTTTTAGTATATTTTTATATTTTGTCCCTTTTTATTTGTTTTAGCGTAATTTTTTTATTTTTCGCTCATTTTTAGTGTTAAGTTATAGTTTTTGCCATAGTTATTTTTATTTCTAGAATTTTAGGCTTTGCCGTAAAATACCTTAAGTGCTTTTTCTTTAGACTAAGATTTAAGTGCTTTAGAATTTTGCGACGCCTTTTTAAGTTTTAGTTCCTTTTTAAGATATTGTCATTTGGGATACAGTTTTTCTTTTAAGCTTTAATATTTTTAGACGCAACTTATAATTCTTAGTTTTTAGTTCCTTTTTAAGTTTCGACGCGCTACTTTCTTATTTTTATTTTTCGACGCCTTTTACCTATGTATCAATTATCACTCCAAATAGTAATCTCAATTTGCAATTTTAATTTTAAGTTAGTGATAATAATAAGGTTGGGTTATTCGTGTGTTTTAAAGTTCTATAAGTCATTTTTCTTTTTCTTTCTTATTTTTCGACGCCTTTTATTTTTCAACCCTTTTCTTTTTCGACCTTTTTCGACGCGCTCTTTTTCTTTCTTATTTCTCGCCATTCTAGTTTTAGGACATAGATTTTTATTCTATTTCTTCTCTAAATTTCTTTAAATTACAAAAATTTATTTTAAGTGGTTAAATTGATAGACATCAAAATTTTCTGGTTCGTAGTAATAGTTGAATTTGTACGTGGACCGGGTTATTGGAGCCAAACAGTACTCAATTATATTGAGACCAAACGAATCCAGCCCCTCTGCTGCATCTTTTGGCTATTCGAAACATGGGCAAAATCAGAAAAGTCTATTAATTGAATAACTTATATAATTTTTCTTTTCTTTTAAAAACTAATAGGATATTCAGTGAATGCACCGAGCAAGGCGTTCACCACCTTTTGTACGTTCACCACCTGTAACTCGATCAAGACATCTAGCAAATATTGTTGCCGTTGATTTTTCTTTAGAATCGTCATCCAGTAGACCAGTTACTCCAATTCAAATTTCCGATAATCCATTTTTTGAACCCGACCTCACAATTGAGAATCCGGAGAATATTCAGGGACGATTCATAGATCCTGAACCATTAATCTTTCCTCCGGAACCACCAATCATTCAAACAGAGATTGTTGAGGAACGAACCATTAAATCAGAATCCTCTAGTGATTCAGATTCAACAAATTCAATCATGGAAAATCTGGAACCTTTAAGTATGGAAGATCGAATGAGAGCTAAACGCACTGGCCAAGGTCATGCAATTACTCATCCTGACATTAATGCGCCAGATTATGAAATCAAAGGACAAATTCTACACATGGTAACTAATCAATGCCAATTTAGTGGTGCGCCGAAGGAAGATCCAAATGAACATCTTCATACCTTTAATAGGATATGTACTTTATTTAAAATAAGAGAAGTTGAGGATGAACACATATATCTCATGTTATTTCCCTGGACTTTAAAGGGAGAAGCCAAGGATTGGTTGGAATCGTTACCTGAAGGGGCGATTGATACATGGGACGTTTTAGTTGAAAAATTTCTTAAACAATTTTTTCCGGCATCTAAAGCCGTAAGACTTCAAGGAGAAATTGTTACGTTCACCCAGAAACCGAATGAAACTCTATATGAGGCGTGGACAAGATTTGGAAAGTTATTAAGAGGATGTTCGCAACATGGTTTAGACACTTGTCAAATAGTACAAATATTCTACCAAGGATGCGACATCACTACAAGAAAAGACATAGATATAGCAGCTGGTGGTTCTATTATGAAGAAAACAGAAACTGATGCTTACAAAATTATTGATAAAACTGCTTCCCACTCACATGAGTGGCACCAAGAAAAAGATATTGTTAGATCATCTAAAGCAGCTAGAGCCGATTCTAGCCATGACTTAGATTCCATTTCCGCAAAGATAGATGCTGTCGAGAGATGAATGGAAAAGATGACTAAAGATATACACTCAATACGAATTAGTTGTGAGCAGTGTGGAGGACCACATTTGACAAAAGATTGTCTCAGTATTGAGCTAACAATGGAACAAAGAGAGAATATTTCATACATAAACCAAAGGACTGGAAATAATTATCAGAATAATTATCAACCGCCAAGACCAATTTACAATCAAAACCAGAATTATAACCGAAATGTTCCATACAACAATCAACAAGGTCCTAGCAATCAACAAGTATCCAACAATACTTACAATCAGCAAAGACCTAATTTTCAAAACAAACCACAAACCAATGATAAAAAAGCCAAATTTAGAAGATATGATGACGAAGCTAGTTGAATCTCAAACACAGTTTTTCACATCTCAGAAACAAACTAATGAACAAAATGCTCAAGCATTTAGAAATCAACAAGCTTCTATTCAAAATTTGAAACAAGAAGTAAGTAACCTAGCAAGGTTAATAGGTGAAAGAAAACCGGGAAGTCTACTTAGTAATACAAATGCTAACCCCCGAAATGAAATAGCTAAAGCTATTACCACAAGAAGTGGTACAACACTTAAACAACCTGAAATACCTGTAATTTCTGATGAAGCTATTCCTACTCCACAAGAACCACAACCTGAACAAGATAAGGAAAAAGAACCGGTAGTTGAAAAGGTTAATGAAGATAACACAGTTAAGGATAAACCTTATGTTAAACCATACCAACCACCACTTCCTTACCCGAGTAAAATGAAAAAAGAGAAACTTGAAGCTGAGCAATCCAAATTCTTGGATATGTTTAAACAGATAAATGTAAATCTTCCTTTCATTGATGTGATTTCAGGAATGCCTAGATACGCTAAATTTCTGAAAGATCTGATCACAAATAGAAAGAAAATGGAAGAACTCTCGGCTGTTACTATGAATGCTAATTGTTCAGCAGTACTGTTGAATAAGATACCAGAAAAATTATCTGATCCAGGAAGTTTCACAATTCCATGTTTTCTGGGTAGTCTTAGTTCAATAGAAGCATTGGCAGACTTAGGTGCTGGTATAAATTTAATGCCGTATTCACTATACACTAAACTAGACCTTGGAGAATTGAAACCAACAAGAATAAGTATACAACTAGCCAATCGATCAATAAAATATCCTAGAGGGATAATGGAGAATATGCTAGTTAAAGTTGGTACTTTAGTATTTCCAGTAGATTTTGTTGTTCTGGACATGGAAGAAGATTCTCAAGTTCCTCTCATATTAGGAAGACCATTCTTAAACACGGCTAAAGCAATGATAGACGTGTTTGGTAAGAAACTGACCATAAGTATAGAGGACGAGAGTGTTACCTTTTCAGTTGATAGAGCAATGCAACAACCGCAATCTGCAGATGATACATGTTATTATATTCAAACTATAGATTCACATGCAGAATTGTTAGAAGAATTTCCAGAATTACAAGGAACAGGAGAATGTTCTTTAGGAGAAGGAACTGAACCAATTAATGAAGCTGAAATGTTAGCTACACTAATAGCTAATGGATATGAACCAACAACAGAAGAAATTCAAATGTTAAAAGAAGAAGACAGATATCGATATAAATCATCGATAGAAGAACCTCCGACATTAGAGTTAAAGCCACTTCCAAACCATTTGGAATACGCTTATTTACATGGTGAATCTGAATTACCTGTAATAATATCGTCTTCTCTTACTGAAAATGAGAAATCACAACTCATTTCTGTGTTGAAAGCTCATAAACCAGCCATTGCATGGAAAATTCATGATATTAAAGGAATAAGTCCTTCGTATTGCACACATAAAATCCTTATGGAAGAAGGTCATAAAACGTATGTGCAACGCCAATGAAGACTAAATCCTAATATGCAAGATGTAGTTATAAAATAAATTATTAAACTGCTAGATGCAGGTTTAATTTATCCAATTTCTGATAGTCCATGGGTAAGCCCAGTTCAATGCGTGCCTAAGAAGGGTGGCATGACTGTCATTACAAATGAGAAAAATGAGCTTATTCCTACTAGGACTGTAACATGATGGCGTGTATGTATTGATTATAGAAAATTAAATGACGCCACCAGAAAAGATCACTTTCCCTTACCTTTTATTGATCAAATGTTGGAAAGATTAGCCGGATATAGTTACTATTGTTTTCTTGATGGTTTTTCCGGATATTTTCAAATTCCAATAGCACCCGAGGATCAAGAGAAAACCAAGTTCACGTGCCCTTATGGTACTTTTGCTTACAAACGCATGCCATTTGGACTTTGCAACGCCCCTGCAACCTTTCAAAGGTGCATGATGGCGATTTTTCACGACATGATAGAAGAATGCATGGAAGTTTTCATGGATGACTTTTCAGTCTTCGGTGATACATTTGAATCATGTCTAGTTAATCTTGAACGAATGCTTATTAGATGCGAACAATCAAATCTAGTTCTTAATTGGGAGAAATGCCATTTCATGGTTAAAGAAGGCATCGTTCTTGGACATAAAATTTCAAAGGAAGGAATTGAAGTGGATAGAGCTAAAGTAGATGTAATTGCTAAACTTCCACATCCCACCAATGTTAGAGGAGTTAGGAGTTTTCTAGGGCATGCTGGTTTTTACCGACGTTTCATAAGAGATTTTTCTAAAATTGCCACTACTATGAATAAACTCCTAGAAAAGGATGCTCCATTCATCTTTTCAGATGAATGTATCAAATCTTTTAATATTCTTAAAGAGAAACTCACTAATGCGCCGATCATGATAACACCAAATTGGAATCTACCGTTTGAACTAATGTGCGATGCAAGTGATTTTGCAATGGGAGCCGTTTTAGGACAAAGGATTGAAAAACGATTTCAACCTATTTATTACGCTAGTAAGACGTTACAAGGAGCACAAACAAATTATACAACTACTGAAAAAGAACTCCTTGCTATTGTCTTTGCTTTTGACAAATTTCGATCATATCTCGTTCTAGCAAAAACGGTGGTCTATACCGACCATTCTGCTCTTAGATACCTATTTTCGAAACAAGATGCTAAACCACGATTAATCCGTTGGATCTTACTCTTACAAGAGTTTGATATTGAAATCCAAGATAAAAAAGGAGCAGAAAATCTCACCGCTGATCATCTTTCTCGTCTTGAAAATCCCGAATTAGAAGTTCTAAATGAATCGGCCATACAAGACAACTTTCCTGATGAATATCTATTGAAGATAGATTATAATGAAATACCATGGTTTGCAGACTATGCAAACTACTTAATATGTGGATTCCTTGAAAAAGGATTATCATACCAAAAACGAAAGAAATTCTTTAGTGATATAAAACACTATTTCTGGGAAGATCCACATTTGTTTAAAAGTTGTCCCGATGGAATAATACACCGATGTGTATTCAGAGATGAAGCTAGTAAAATCTTAAACCATTGTCACACAGAACCAACAGGAGGGCATTATGGGCCTCAACTAACAGCAAGAAAAGTTTATGATGCTGGATTCTATTGGCCTACAATTTACAAAGACGCACACCTTCTCTGCAAATCCTGTGATGCTTGTCAAAGGGCCAGAAAAATAAGTCAACGTGATGAAATGCCACAAAATGTCATTCAAGTATGTGAAGTATTTAACATTTGGGGTATTGACTTTATGGGTCCATTTACAAAATCTCATAATAATCTCTATATTCTCGTAGCCATTGATTATGTATCTAAATGGGCGGAAGCACAAGCTCTCCCAACTAACGATGCGCGAGTTGTAGTCAATTTTTTAAAACGTCTTTTTGCAAGGTTTGGAACACCGAAAGCTTTAATAAGTGATCGGGGTACTTATTTCTGTAATAATCAACTTGAGAAAGTTCTCAAAAGATATGGAGTAACTCATAAAATCTCCACCGCATATCATCCACAAACAAGTGGACAAGTTGAAAATACCAACCGAGCATTAAAACGTATTCTAGAGAAAACCGTAGGATCAAATCCGAAGGAATGGTCCATTAAGTTGGAGGATGCACTCTGGGCTTTTAGAACAGCCTACAAAACTCCAATTGGAACCACACCTTTTAAACTCGTTTACGGAAAAGCATGTCATCTTCCAGTAGAAATTGAACACAAAGCATTTTGGGCTTTGAAGACATGTAATCTTGATTTACATGAAGCCGGACGTCTACAGTTAAGTCAATTAAACGAATTAGAAGAATTAAGACATGAAGCATATGAAAATTCCTTAATCTATAAGGAAAGAACGAAGAAATGGCATGATAAAAGAATCATAAGTTCAAAAGAATTCAAAGAAGGAGACAGAGTTCTTCTTTTCAATTCACGATTCAAGCTATTTCCTGAAAAATTGAAATCAAGATGGTCTGGACCATTCATAGTCAAAAGAGTTTTCCCATACGGAACAGTAGAATTAATAAATTCAAATGGGATTGAATTTAAAGTTAATGGTCACAGAGTTAAACATTACTTACATGGACCGATGGAAGTTGACAATGAAGTTAATCATAATTTCACCACCCAAGAAAACCTTCAAAATGAAAACATAAATATGTTATCAACAACATATGAAAAATCAAAATTTGAATATATGGAGGAGTCAAATTTGAGTGATGAAGAAGAATTCTTATACAAACCTCCCATTCCAAGAAACGAAGAAAAATGTGAACAAGAAGTTCAAATAGAAGTGAAAGAACCAAGAAAAGAACACCCGAAAAAGGTTTACAAACCAACTCCACTTACTAAAGCAGGAGACCTGGGTGAATTTATCATTTCTTGCTTGCTTAATGATGGTGCTGTATATAATGGACTCGCAGATTTAGGAGCAAGTGCAAATATTATGCCTCTTTCCTTATACAAAAGATTAGGCATGGGTAAATTAAAACCAACCAAAATAGGTGTTCAATCATTTGACCAAACCATTAAACACCCGGTTGGAATAGCAAATAATTTACTTGTTAACGTGGAAAGTTTGACCTTTGTTGCAAACTTCATAGTGATTAATATGGAGGAAAACCTTGATATTCCTCTAATTCTAGGTCGCCCATTTTTAGCAACCACCGAGGCATTCATTAATGTAAGAGAAGGTAGAATGACACTTAGGGATGGTGATACATCGATCACCTTTGTGAACCGAAAGTTTAGATCTCCACCAACCAAAACTGTTAGACCAATAAAAACGCATAAGTGTGGGGAAGATGAAGAAACACTTAATAATGATCCAATCACAAAGAATGCCGTTGATGATACGAAATTAGATGAACCCATTTTTAACAGTTCAACGAAGAAACTTTATAAACGGATTCACGATGCTAAGATTAAAGGAAACTTTAAGTTATGTAACCGATTAGTATCCAATTTATCGCCAAAAGAAAAGGCGATGTTAGTTGAATTTGTGAAAGTTACGGAGGAAATCAACAAATGGATTGAAGTAAAAGTCAAAGATATACAAGTTGTTGATGATTCAATTGAAAATAATGTTAATCACAATTTCAACTAAGTGTAGGGAGGTTTATGTATTTCTTTTAGAGTTAGATTTTCTGTTTTCGTGTAATTCTCGAAAATGGAACCCGAATGGTCTTTCCCTAGCAGACCCTAAAGAACTAGTCTTCTCCCCCCATTCTGAATTTTTATTTTTTTTATATTTTTCGAAATGAAGACTTCCTGTGAACTAAACCATGGTCTAATGCTACACGCTTTGATCACTAAACGTAATAATGACACACTTCTGAGTGAAATAGTATCATTAATCAGAGGTAAATTGGACGAAGTAAGAAAAGAATCCAGATGCGAAGATAATAAGTTACAATTTGGTAAAGGAAAATCAAAATCCGCAGCGAAAAGAAGAGCACGACACCTTGAAAAATGTCACAAATGCGGAAAATGGTCACACGAAGGTAAATGTTCAAATAATCAAACCTATTCAAACACCGAATTTGTTACTTTATGCAGAGATGGACCGTTCATATGTTTAGAAGAAAAAACATTAAATACTCGAGGTTACGCCTATGTAGCCATGGAAAATCAATTAGTCCGACTATCTTATGAGTGGGCTAGAGAATATCACTAAGAAATATATTTCACAGGTAAGTTTGTACAGTTTTCATTTTTATTTTTATTTTTATTTTTAACCTTTTGATAATAAACGCTAATTTGTTCGCTATAAAGTATTAAATTGGTATTCGATGAAATTAGGTCTTGCGACCGAAATTATTGATATCATACAAAAATTTATTACATCACTGCGAAATTTAACGTTTATTCTTAAGGTATAAATATCTTTAATCAATCAACTCAAAATATTTCAAAAATTCGTCATGAGTTAAATTAGGTCATGGAACCGAAATTACTTTACCGAAAAGAGTGGCGCATATTTTTGATAATATTTGATTGATTAAAGTGGGATAAAAGCCAAAAAGATTTTTAATTTTATTTTTACCATGTTTTAAAATTAATATATTAATATTAAATAAATATTGTAAACTTTTAAAATTGTAAATATTTGGAAAATTAATATTTTTAATATAAGTTTGTATGTATAAAAACAAAAATATAATTTAAGTTTGGTGTGAATTTATAATATGAATTTTTAATTAAGTTTGGTGTGAATTTTTTTTATTTTATGCATTTTAAATTTAAGTTTGGTGTGAATTTAAAAACAAAAATTTACTTTATTTCGCTAAGTTAAAAATATGATTTTTAAAATTCGTCGTGAGTTGAAGACTAGGTCTTTGAACCGAAATTGCTTTACCCGAGGGCTGGACGAGAACTTTTATTATCATTATTTTTAATCTTATTGAATTAAAGTATGCCAAAAACATTAAAAAAAACCCAAAAATCTTTGCTTTTAAAGTCGCGCTTTAAATTGACAAATTTTAAAATTTTGTCGAGGGACGGACTAGGACATCGTTCCGAAACGACCTCGTCCTAAACAACAAGGGAAACAAAATTTTAAAATTAATTAATTAATTGTTTTATAAGTTAAGGTTTTTAATTAAAAAAAAATAAACTCCGCGACTCGCGGAGTTTGAAGGGGAATTTCACCGCGACTAGCGGAGGACCAAAAATACAGAAAAAAATAAAAAGGCCGAACAGACCAGTCCCCAACATAACAACACCCAAAAACTGCGAAAAACACACACAAAAACACTCTCAAATTCGTAATTTTTGGCCGTTTTTCATCAAATCTTTCACAAAATCATGTTGAGAAGAATGCTATCAAGGAATTACTCAAGAAAAACGGTAAATTTCTACACATAAACACCATTTAATCCGAAAATTAGTGTTCTTGAGCAAATTTATACCCAATTCGATTTTGATGCTTTTTAGTGTAATTATACTTAGATTGCTTATATATTGTGCTTGTATAACCTAGATTGATGCTATTTAACATGATTAGAAGCCTTAAACTTCAAATTTTGAGTAATCTAGGGTTTGTGTTCTTGAGCAATTTGGGGCTTTTTGATATAAACAGGTTATGGCCAATTTTTGTCATGAATTATTGCTAAATTAAGTAGTGTAACATGTTTAGGTAGTTAAATGATCTTAACTTTGAGCCTAAACATGATTTTTGAGAATTAAAGTGGACTTTTTCAAGTCTAAAATTCATGAACTTGATTTTTGAGAGATAATGCCATTTGAAACTTGTTTAATTGCTAATAATGATTATTTTGACATGATATTTGAGTTGAATGCTTATGAACTTGGCAAACATTTTCGTATATGCTTATTTGAAAAAGTGTAGATTTGATAAAAATATGAAAATGAGCATAAGTTTGATATAAATTGAACATGTCATTGTAATTATTTTGATTGATGATTTTGCTGACACTAATGCATATTTGGATGCACAAAAATTGTGTTTGATGTGTTTTGCAGACTGAAAGGGGTGAATCTTCATCCCAAGCTCGCATTGCTCCTCCTGAGAATGCGGAACAACAAGATGTTGATAACCATTACAAAAAAGATATACCTCATCCAGTTATGACATTTTCAGATATGCACGTGGAAAATTTGCACCCGAACTTGAGATTAGACAGATGTTGGATAGATTATCCAAAATACCAAAGGGGCTTGCATACTCTTCATTCTAAAGCTGTTGAAGTACCTAGGATCATAGAATAGGAACCGTTAGAAGCCGTAGAATTGGCCGAGCCAATTAGGGAATTACTTACTCATAGGTATGGTAATTCTACTTTTAACGATTGGGTACGTTTATTCAACATGTGTAGACCTGTATATAAAGTATGGTGTGAAGAATTATTGTGTAGTATAGAAATAAATGATCGGGTAGCTAGTTTAACCGATCGAACTTTTATTAGATTTTTGTTAGGAGGTTCGATGCGCAGCATGTCTCTACTAGACATGGCTCAGGCCTTACGTATATATACGCCTGAGGAGCTAGCATCTGCCGATTGTCGAGGGTTGATATTAAATGGTAGGAAGATTGATGAAAATTTTGATACGCATGGTGTATGGAGTCAAATGACTAGCCATCGCCGATTTAAAGGGGAAAATTACTCTTATCTTGATATTGATAGAGCTGAATTAAGAGTAATTCACAGGTTTCTAGCGAACTCGATTACACAGCGAGGTAAAAATAAGGAAAAGGTAAATGAGCAAGATTTATTTTACCACATGTGTATTCGAGACCCACAAAGCGCTGTAAGTATACCTTATTGTGTGGGTTATTATTTATCAGCTATGGTTAGGGGGATGAGACCGCACAGTATAATAGGAGGTGGTAAATTTATTACATTAATTGCTGAGTATCTCGATGTGGATATAAGTCGGGGGGATTATTAATCGAAGAACCAGAACCCCACGATACAATTGGTTTAAATGTATATCATGGTGCTAAGGTTTTGAAGAGGCGAAATAACGCCGCAGTATAATATAATGGAAGACATCCACAGGTTGAAAGAAATCAACAGCCAGGTAATGTGGGAGGGGGAAATAAAATGACAGAAATGCAAAGGTTTATAGCTTCACAAGAGTATGAAAATGCTAGACATCGAGCATTTGAAGATTGGCAAGTTCATCAAAACCAAATCATAGCTCATTGCCAACATATAGGTAGAAACTATATTCCTACTCCAACGCCCGTATTTCCTCCCTGGTCTATAGAGATCCAACCACCATATCCTACTTATAACCCAGCTGAAGCATTTTATAACACATACGGTTATGCATGGAACCCCTACTGGTATCAGTATAAACTCTAGTTTATTTAGTTTTATTTATTTTATTTTTGTAATGTTACTACATTTAGCACTTATGTTGATATTGCAATAGTTCTTATAATTTTCTAACTTTTATTATTAGATTTTAATAATTTTTGAATGTGGGGTAATATACCAAACTTCAAATATATATATATATATATATATATATATATATATATATATATATATATATATATATATATATATATATATATATATATATGTTTGCAGTTTATCTTATGTACACAACAGGGTAAAACAACGCATTTTCAAAGACTGGCATTAAGTTCAGCAAAAGCAACTAATTTTGACGACAAGATGCAAAATATATGTGAAATAACGACAAGACGGAATGAACAAATGATGTGCACCATTTATCATTCAACACAAACAACAACATGTTTGGAAACTTTGGTAAAATTTAATCATTTTTCTACGCTAATCACCCTCAATAATTTAAATTGTTACTGATTTCTTGCAAATGAGGGCATTGCAAGATCTTAAGTGTGGGAAGGGGTTAAATTCTTTCAGATTTTAAAATTTTTACTTTATACACTTAGTGCTCTCTGATAATAAAGAACAGCCCTAGTCTTATATACTGACTACCCAATTCTAGTAAAAAATTTTAAAATTTTCAATTAAATGAACTCAAAATCATGTTTATACATATTTATGAACGATAAAACTAGGTGTTAACACCGAAATTATTGTTACCTCAGAAAAGACATAAATTGAGAAACAAACCAAAATGTTAGAATTCATTTAAAATGGAATAGAGGACAATAAAAAGGAAAATAAAAGCCAAGTGTGGGAAAATTACCAAGTTATTTTAAACATATGTCACATATTTTTGTACAAATAATTGAAAATACTTTTGTTTTGGACGATAATTAACAGTATTACCCAATTTACTGTAAGAAAGATGGATCTACACGATGAATCAATTCCATCATTAAAAGGAAGTAAAGTCTTCCGAAAAAGAAACGCGCTTCTTGGTTTAGGTCATGAAGTTGTCGTTCAGACCAGCTGTAGGTTGACAAAAAATCTAGAAAAGTCATCACTAAAATCAGCAGGAAATCCATGGACCTCAGCATAAAACAGGGTCGCCAAGTGATCAGATTTATCCTAACCATGAGAAGGATTTATCTCGTACAATGGGGGGCACCGTGCAAATTAGCTTGATAAGACTAATGAATCAAATCCCCAGAAAGGATAATCTCCTTAAAAGATCAAAAATCAGCTTTTAAGACTGATATTACTCAATCCTTGAGATTGACCTTAAAGATTGAGAATTCAAACTCATGGAATTCAATGATATCTAAACTCGAGCTTGAACGAGAAAATATATTGATCAAAATTACAAACCGATTTGTTTTCTAAAAACCCATTTTCAATGCGTTCATTACCATTGAACGTAAAATCCTAGGAATTCACCTGGAATTCATTAGGTCACCTGAACCAAATCGGGTGTCAACCGTAAGAACGGTGGTTGCATAGCATGGTCAAAGACAGGACCTTGTGCCAGATCGGAAAATTATAAGGGTGAGCTTTACTATTGCTCCTACAAAGGATAGTAATTGCGTCTGACACGTTATAGACCATAATTAAAAGCATGTCAGGGGACATTGCCTTAACAGTTGCTTGTTCAACGCTTTCCTTTACAACCGGACGGTAGTTTACCGAAAGGTAATATACAGAACAAGTATACTGGACGTGTTGCTTTCCTAATACAAGGTTAGCAAGTGGGTGACACAAAACCATAAGTTTTGAGCTAAAATTTTCAAATCAGAAACCCACCAAACCCACAAAAAGAATTTGCAAACACCGGTGAAGGGTTATTCCGAAAAACTTATCTAGGGTAAATTCTAACCATGAGAAGGATTTATCTCGTACAATGGGGGAGCACCGTGCAAATTAGCTTGATAAGACTAATGAATCAGATCTCCAGAAAGGATAATCTCCTTAAAAGATCAAAAATCAGCTTTTCAGACTGATATTACTCAATCCTTGAGATTGACCTTAAAGATTGAGAATTCAAACTCATGGAATTCAATGATATCTAAACTCGAGCTTGAACGAGAAAATATTTTGATCAAAATTACAAACCGATTTGTTTTCTAAAAACCCATTTTCAATGCGTTCATTACCTTTGAACGTAAAATCCTAGGAATTCACCTGGAATTCATTAGGTCACCTGAACCAAATCGGGTGTCAACCGTAAGAACGGTGGTTGCATAGCATGGTCAAAGACAGGACCTTGTGTCAGACCGGAAAATTGTAAGGGTGAGCTTTACTATTGCTCCTACAAAGGATAGTAATTGCGTCCGACACGTTAGAGACCATAATTAAAAGCATGTCAGGGGACATTGCCTTAACAGTTGCTTGTTCAACGCTTTCCTTTACAACCGGACGGTAGTTTACCGAAAGGTAATATACAGAACAAGTATACTGGACGTGTTGCTTTCCTAATACAAGGTTAGCAAGTGGGAGACACAAAACCATAAGTTTTGAGCTAAAATTTTCAAATCTGAAACCCATCAAGGGTTATTCCGGAAAACTTATCTAGGGTAAAAGCTAGATTTAATTTTCAAAAGATCAAATGTTTTCATAAAGATCCAATTTCCTTAAGGATCTAATTTTTTATAGTCATGTGGGACTGTAAACCATAACGTTACTACCATTGTTTATACCGCCGTAAAGAAAACACTGATGTACAAAGTGTGAAGAATAAAGAAGTGATTCTAGTATTTCAAGACTATATTGCTTGAGAACAAGCAACGCTCAAGTGTGGGAATATTTGATAATGCTAAAAATGAACATATATTTCATAGCATTATCCCTCAAGAAAGACAAGCTTTTAGTTGCAATTGTTCTATTTACAAGTGATATTCGTTTAAATAATAAAAGGTGAAAACAAAAGACAGATTCGACAAATTGAAGACGCAAACGACCAAAAAGCTCAAAAGTACAAAATTCAATCAAAGAGGTTCTAATTATTGATAAGAAATGTCTCAGAATTACAAGAGTACAAGATTCAAAACGCAAAGTACAAGATTTTAAATTGTACGCAAGGACGTTCGAAAATTCGGAACCGGGACCAGAGTCAACTCTCAACGCTCGACGCAACGGACTAAAAATTACAAGTTAACTATGCACATAAATATAATATAATATTTAAATAATTACTAAAATTATTTATATATTATATTTATTTATATAATCCGTCGGCAAAGAAGATCCAAACTTGTGTGAGCTGTAAAATCAAACTCCGCGACTTGCGGAGTTTGAAGTGTTAGAATGCCGCGACTCGCGGAGCCTCCATGGACAAAAATGGCTATAAAAGCCAGCGCAATTCGACATTTTATATATCCAAAATATCAATCTCTCTATCTATATTATACGATATATATATATATAATTTTAATTTTAATTTTAATTTTAAATCCTAATAATAAGGGTATGTTAGCGAATGTTGTAAGGGTGTAAGTCGAATTTCTGTCCGTGTAACGCTACGCTATTTTTAATCATTGTAAGTTATGTTCAACCTTTTTAATTTAATGTTTCGTAGCTAAGTTATTATTATGCTTATTTAATACCGAAGTAATCATGATGTTCGGCTAAAAATATTAAAATTGGGTAATTGGGCTTTGTACCATAATTGGGGTTTGGATAAAAGAACAACACTTGTGGAAATTAGACTATGAGCTATTAATGGGTTTTATATTAACTAAACAATACCTTGTTAATTTAATATACAAACTTATAATTTGACGTATTTATATATAACCACATACGCTTGACTGGGTACGGTGGGCGGGATATCTATAAATACCAATAATTATTCATTTTACCGGACACGGAACTGGATTAATAGTTAATAGACTTGTTGAAACAGGGGTGAATTACATTCAAGGGTAATTGGTGTAATTGTTAACAAAGTAGTAAAACCTTGGTTTACACGCAGTCGATAACCTGGTGTATTCATTAAACAAAGTATTAAAACCTTGTTACAATTCGAATCCCCAATTAGTTGGAATATTTGTCTTCGGGAATAAGAATAATTTGACGAAGGCTTTCGCTCTTTATATTTATGACTGATGGACTATTATGGACAAATTCGTATGGACATATTAAATAATCCAGGACAAAGAACAATTAACTCATGGGAATAAACTAAAATCAACACGTCAAACATCATGATTACGGAAGTTTAAATAAGCATAATTCTTTTATTTCATATTTAATTTCCTTTATTTTATATTTAATTGCACTTCTAATTATCGCACTTTTATTTATTGTTATTGTATTTAATTGCACTTTTAATTATCGTACTTTTTAATTATCGCAATTTTATTTTATCGCACTTTTATTTATCGCAATTTCATTATCGTTATTTACTTTACGCTTTAAATTTAGTCTTTTATTTATTTTTAATATTTTACATTAGGTTTTAACTGCGACTAAAGTTTTAAAAATCGACAAACCGGTCATTAAACTGTAAAAACCCCCTTTATAATAATAATATTACTTATATATGTATTTGTATTTTTATAAATTAAAACTAATATAGCGTTAAGCTTTGTTTAAAAGATTCCCTGTGGAACGAACCGGACTTACTAAAAACTACACTACTGTACGATTAGGTACACTGCCTATAAGTGTTGTAGCAAGGTTTAAGTATATCCATTCTATAAATAAATAAATATCTTGTGTAAAATTGTATCGTATTTAATAGTTTTTCTTGTAAAATTTAATAGTATTTTATACCCCTTAGCTTTAACTATCAGTTAGCTCCCCCTAAAACTAAGCTCGCCCTTAGAACAAAACTCCCCCTTAAATTGTGCACATTGGAGAAACATATATATTAAAACACAACAAGCACATATTTTATTCAAAGCAAGCATGAAACATAGTAATGCATATATGAAAATATGCATGGAAGACACATAAATTGGATGTATAGGTAGGCATTCTTCAAATTGCCTTGGCCTATTTCTTGAGGTGAATGTAGTGATGATTGTCTCTTATAATTCCTTCTAGCTTGTTTAGATTTTGTCCGATTTTTAGAACATTTTCGTGAATGACACTACTTTGTCCTGTGGTCGAAAGGAGGTTAAAGTTTGGAGGGTTATCAAGAGAAGGTTCAACAAATGGTCTGGTTGAAGCTCTGCAAATTGGGTATGACGAAACTTGAGCAGCGTAGTGATAGGAAGTCATCAATTTGAGATGAGCAAAGATTTTAGTTAAGTGAAGGCCATAAGGTAGTTTTAAGAAGGGTTCTTGAGCTGCCTGTTGCATTCTAGATGCCATCAAAAATGCAATGTTTACCTTAAGTGAGTGTATGAGACACCACAAAAGAGTAACCTCATTTGCATTCATTCTCCAAAGTAATTCACCCTTTCTATAAACGTTTATGGAGATGATCTGTTGCCATAGATCATATGTTGAAGCAAGGTGATGCACTAAGAAGCCCTCTTTGTTGACGGACTCAAATTTGAGTGGTCCTTCACTCAGTGTTTCAAGAACACATTCTTTTTCGAACCATTCCAAAAACTCATCAAATGAGTTTGGGTTAAGGAAAAATTTGATCCCGTTACTTGGAACATCCATGATGTTTCCAAATTCTTCAAGTGTCAAGGAATAGCTTTTGCCATAGAGAGTGAATGATATCTTCATATCATCATGGAATTTGAAGTTTGCATAGAACTCATTCACATGAAGAGGATATAGAGCTCCTCGAAGATTGAGAAAGATATTCCATTTCACACTAGAGAATTTGGTCAGCGAATAGGTTGAGAGTTGATGGGTTGACACTTCTCTTCCTTCTGCAATTTGTCTCATGATTTGATTGTGGGTTTTTAGGGATTGTGATGGTGGGTATGAGTTTTAGTTGAATGTGCTAGTTTTTATAGAGACCTACTAGAAACTACTTTTACTTTTTCACAAGAGAGGTAGGTCAAATGAGTAAAGTCTTTTGGGTTGACAAGTCAATTTTCACTTGAGAGAAGTTATTGAGCCTAATAGGACAAAATGATTTGTTAGTTTAGGCAAGGTTTATTTTTCAGTTGAGCTGCGGTCGTCCGTGATGTAAGCCGTGGATTAACCATTTTGGAAAAAATTTAAACTCTTGTTGGTACAGGAAACATACGGTTAGGCTCACAGTTGACCGTAGTTCAGCCGTATATAAATCTGTCATGCCTGGTATTTTGATTAAAAGTATGTAATAAGCACACACACAAATACTTCATTAAACACACATATTTAAGTTCTCCAAACATTTTTTAAACATTCAACCAATCAACCACAGAAAGTTTTCACGAGAGTTTGTTAGAATTCTTCACTTGAATCATCATCCTCCTCATTTCCTAACCTACAGGTCAAGCTTCTGATCACTCCTTTAAGTAATTTCTTCACTTTTGATTCCTTTTTCAGACTTTTAATTTGAGTCTGATAGATCTTATCCATCTTGGCATTGAACCCAAGATCCCTCACCGGTTCATTTTCTTCTTCATTTTCACTGTCTGATATCTCAATAGCTCCTCTGCTCGTTCCTGCCTCATTGGTAGTTCTTCTTCATTTGGAGGTTGATCCTCCTGTTGTTTTTGGTGGCAGGATTGGTTTATGAGTGAGTGGAAGAGAGTCATCACTTGTGATATCTCAATAGATGTCTGATATCCCTTGTGATATCCCTCACAAGAGTCATCACTTGTGATATCCCTCACCGGTTCATTTTTTTCTTCATTTTCACTGTCTGATATCTCAATAGCTCCTCTGCTCGTTCCTGCCTCATTGGTAGTTCTTCTTCATTTGGAGGTTGATCCTCCTGTTATTTTTGGTGGCAGGATTGGTTTATGAGTGAGTGAAAGAGAGTCATCACTTGTGATTTTGAGGTGCCTAAACAGTTTGTTTAGATGCATTCCATAAGGCAATCCTCGAGTTGTTTCGGTGATGAGTCCACTCATCCTGGTTGCCATCAGATAGGCAATATTTACTTTGATTCCACTTTTCAAGTACCACAAGAGAGCAACTTGAGTAGCATTAATGTTTGAGTGATTTCCTGATCTGCAGTAGATGTTGTCGTCAATGACTTTGTTCCAAACTTCATACTCAGATGAAAGATGTCTTCCCAGTACTCCAGACATCTCTATCTCATCTCGAGGAGCACTTTCTCTGCATAGTGTATCTATCACTGTCGTTTTGTTGGAGATAAAATTTGGGAGATATGCCAGTCCATGATGTGAACTGAAGAATTCTTCACCATCCGTTGGAACTTGGAGAATGTGACCGAAATCTACAAGAGAGTAGCGATAATTTGTCCCTTGAAGACTAAAGGAGACTACATTGTTCACGAAGTTGAAATTAGCATAAAATTCGCGAATGAGAGATGGATAAACGGGACCATCAAGAGTGAGAAATGCTTCCCATTGAAGAGTTTTGAATTGTCTCACAAGTTCTGGCATTTGATCGTGGGCAACTTTTCTTCCTTCAGTGATAGGACGTCTAGAGAGAAACTAAGCATTGTACTTAATTCTTTCTGTAGGATCTGACGGTGGGTCGTATGAGTCCTTTCTTGTTGGTTCGTTTCCTCTTGCAATTTTCTACACAATGATACTTCAAATTAATTCAAAGTGTATAATTCAATTGTAGGCAACAAGTTTTGCAAACTTTAATCATCATCAATACTTAGACGTTTTGATGTTAATGTTCTTCACAGTTTCACTCTTCATTAGTGTCAATGAGTTTGCAACTAGATTAAGATTTTCACAAAGTTCATATGTGTTCTAGACTTTTGAAATCATCATCAACACATGTTTTGACATTCAACATTATTACGCTCAATTTGCAACAATGTCATTCATATCATATGAACAATGCTTCTATGAAAATCTAACCTAGGTGTATAATGAACCCTAGAATTATCCAAAGTTAAATCAATGCATAGATATACAATAATCATTACTACAATCGTTTCTAAATTGTTCTTCAAGAACAATTTCAATTGTTTGCTATAATTTGGGTTTTGATTCATTCTAGTTAGGGTTTCTTCATAACCCTAATTCATCATACAAACACAATTGAATGTTAGGAAAGAAAGGATTAATCATACCGAAAGTAGGAATTGAAATTGAAAGAATGAGCGTTCTTCTTCGTGCGGTCGATCTTCTCAGCCGTGTATAGGTGTGTGTGTTTTGAAGTGGGTTGAAAAGAAACAAAAGTGAGGGTTTAGTTTAATTTAAAATAGAATCAGACCACGCACAGTCGAAGCACGGTCGACCGTGGTGTTAGCCGTGCAGATATTTTCACATGTACATGATAGGAGTCTGCGATCGTGTATACGGTTAGCCGTGGTGCTGCCGTGGATCCTTCTGATCACTCGTTTCTTCACTTCTTCTTTCTTAGAACGCGTTTTGACGATTCTTAGGTTCTATAGAATACTTGAGGACAAGTTTTCTTTTCCTAACATTGAATGATTACATCCTCCCGATGTTTAATCATCAATGACACGTAATATACTATATCTATAAGTTTGTATATATATATATATATATATATATATATATATATATATATATATATATATATATATATATTCATATTTAATCACTCACACAGTATACACAAAATGCATTAATCTAGTATTTATCATGCAATACATATTTTCACATAAACACACAATCTTAAGGCAAGTAAGCTTCCTATACTAATCTTTTGAAATCATTTTTCAAAAACAATTTTGCATTTGTAAGAAAAACCTTTCATTAATACAAAGTCTTTTTGAGAAGGTTATTCTCATTAGCATTTTGATCATTGATTTTGATTGATTTTAAGATTACCCAATCATTGACTTATCCCTACCATGAAATTGCTAGCTTGGTCCATTTTTCTCATATTCTCAATTTTCCTAATAATGGACAATGGACTTTGATTACAAGATTTGTGTTTGCTAGAGTCGTGACATATATTCATTTTATGTTTATCTCTTGATGAATCACAAATAGTTATCCTTTTAATTTTTCTTTTCAATGTGTTATTTTCATCAATTAAAACTTTGTTAAGTTGTCTAACTTTGTGTAATTTTTTCTCCAAAAGTTTTACTTTGTCATGACTACTATCATACACAAATTTAATGGTCTTGTAAACATCTAATAATTCTTTATAATTAGAAGGATAGAATACATGTACCTCATTACAATCCATGCTTGAGACGTCATCTTCTTTGAATGGAGATTCAACCTCTTCTTCACTTTGACCATCTTGATCCAAATCATTCAAAGAACTCATGAGGCAAAAGTCTTCATTTCCATCCAACCCTTTTGCTTGAGAATCACCAACCTTTTCCAAATCCTTCCCAATTCCTTTACCCTTTAAACTTCTAGAGTTTAAATCTTCTTGAGAACGTAGTGAATTCCAACATTCTTTAGCACTTTCACATAAAATTATCTTTAACCTTTCTTCGCTAGGAAGAATTCCATGAAGTAGTGAAATTGCATCAAATTGTTTCAAAACATCATTGTTTTGAAATGTTGACTTCACTAGCCTTGAACTAGCTTGTAGTACAAAGTCTCCTACTTTGATTATTCTCCACAAGTAGTAATCCTTGGATTTGAGATAAGACTCAAATCTTAATTTCCACACATCAATATTCATCTTATCAAAGATTGGTGCTTCTTTCACTAATTCTTCCAAGTATCCCATAGTTTGAGTTGATCCGAGAATCGTTGACTCAAGTTTTTGCACAAAAGGAATTTTGATGCTTTCGCGATCGTTTGTAGCGCAATGATTTGAGCAACCGCTCTGATACCAATTGTAAGTAACTAGAGGGGGTGAATAGTTACTTAATACGTTTTTAACACTTTTTCGATTGATCACCAAATTCGATTTAACTTTGATCAACCAACTCAACTCAAACTTGATGTGTATAGTGTATATGTTCAAAATGATAAATGAAGTAATGTAAAGAATATAGACACAAGGATTTATAGTGGTTCGGGTGGATGTTAACTAATCCACCTTAATCTACTCCCCGATTACACTAATTAGGATTTGTTGCTTCACTAAGCACTTTTCTCCAAACCCGGTGGAGATCCGTTTTACAAGTCTTCAACTTCTTTGGTAGACAACAAAACTAATATTTCTTTCCCTTTGAAAGACCAACTCCAACCTAGATCAACTTGTCTTCACCTTGGACAAGTATTAATCTCCAAATAAGAATAAAAATCTTCCTAAGTCCCTTTAAGGAAGTAGATCACTAAGTTAGCCTATGCTTCTACTAATTGAAGTTACAAGACTTATACACTTTGCAATGATGATCCTAACACAATACTAGGACATACATTACATTAAGTAAACTCACAAGATAAATGATTTTGATTAGTAAGTTTACAACAACCCAATTCTATAACTATAAGATCATAGAATCTTCTCTTGCTTGATCACATTTGAGTAGTAATTGATGCACTTTTGATCACTGGAGATAAGCCTTTGAAATATGCAAGAGAGTCAGCTTCAAATGCTCTTAAATGTTTGCCTTTTACAGTGAGATTCAAAAAATATCCGTTGACACACGGTTGCCTGCACGGTCGACTGTGGTGCGACCGTGCGTGCTGCAGTCCAAATTAGGTATCCGTTGTATAGCCGTTTGACTCAAATTTGAACACCACATTTTGGCACCTTTACTCCTTCTAGCACCTGCAAAAGAAACCAAACATCCTATACAAGTACTATATGCATTAAGTGTGTGAGATTTGGTCTTAATGCATGAAAGTGACTAATCATTCCAAAAGTGGTAAACCCAACATTCTTGGAGAAGTGTCTTGATTGATATTTAGGGAAATTTCAGTTTGGTCAAGAATTAGTTAGTCACATTAATGTCTTTGGTTCAATTCTAAAGACTAGTCACTATGTCATTAACTTCCTAGTTTCAATTAATCACAAGTCATGATCTTTTTTAAGTTTAGTTAGAGATTAATTGAACAATGTCTCTATAAGATAATCATGAAGCATGTAGAGACATCAAAGTTAAGTCATAAGCAATCACCCTTAGTTACTTAGACTAGATCAAATAGACAATTGACTATACTTTCATTGTGAACCATTTTACATTTAATCTGTTGGAGTAGGTTAGTTACTTGAATCCTAACTAATGAGCACATAGCAAACATATTAATCAAGTTAACAAGTTTATGAGTATTAAGCATATTGGCAAGTAGCAAGTAATACTCACATAGCAAGAGATAGTTATTCTAGGATCAATCATATAGATACTTGCACAACTTATAATTCAAGCACTTAATAAGTTTAATGTGCAATATAACACATTACATGATTAATGTGTAAGCACACATTAATATCCAACACACGCACAATGGAAGAGCAATCTCTAGTTGGGACTTGGTGACCATCCTAAATGTATCTAAGTATATTTTAGGATTACAAGTCATTACTAGTTAACCTTGAGAGCATTGTTCCTTATTTAGCCTTAATTAATCACTACGTCATTTCTAATAGCAATCATTGTTCTAGTGACATTGGCTTAAGTGTGTTGGTACTTGATGATCAGACTAAGGATATCTAGATAAGAATTAAGATCACAAGTTATTGATTAACACTTATGTGTTATGCCTAATCTTGGTTAATTTGACATTAAGATGTCATTAGGCGTAATTAATCACAATTAGTGTTTTTATGACCAAAATTCGGTTGAGTATGAAGAAGGCATCTATTCTAAGCATGTTGAGAAAGGTTTCATGAATTATAGATGTCGGGAATTAGTCAAACTTTATTTGGTCAAAAATGGTAACAGAGAGAACTGCGGTCGCACTGCGGTTGACCGTGGTGACGACCGTGCAACTTGTTTTCACAAAACTGCGTTGCAATTCAGTTTGAGTTTTCACGGTTGACTATGCGGTCGACCGTACCTCGACCGTGTTTTTAGCTAAAGTTTTAATTTCATTCTTTAACCCATGTTTGACTTGGTCGTTTGCAAGATAAAGTATGGATTAGTGACCTTGCGTGTTTTATGTTAAGATGTTAGTCATCACTTATGCATATGTATGTGTCATCATCAAAACATATTCTTTGGTTAATCATACTTAAGTTTATTGTTTAGTGCATTAATCCACATTCAACCAACAAGGTGAATGATCCTCATAATCACCCGGTTTGTAGTAGGTGTCTACCCCTCTTTGTCGTTCAACCATCTCGTTTCATTGATTAAAAACTTCCTCTTCAGTATCGGAATCTGATTTAGGAGAGTTTGGTGGAACAATCGAATGTGACTCTAACTGTGGTTGAGTGGAAGCTGAAGCCACTGTCGAGCCCTTTAAGATTCTTGTAGCTTTTCGATTAGCTTTTGTAGATTTCTCAATTTCTGGGTCTAAAGGCTTAAGATTATGATCACCCGAACTCCGAGTTTGCATACACTAACATAGACTTCAACAAAAACAAGAATACTGAGCGTAAAAACTGACAAAAACAAAATAAGCAAAAACACTATTTTTGGTTTTTTTTATTGATTTTATAATTTTTATGGTTTTTTCTAATTTAACACGAAATCAATAAAATAAGAGCTTGCAATTCAAGCGTACACCTCCCCGGCAGCGGTGCCAAAATTTGATCGGTGTCGAAGGGCCGGTCAAAAATAGCCTAATTACTCTACTTTAGATAGGGTAAGCATGATTCGTTCCACGGGAAGTTATGGTTAATTAGCAAGCAATTTCAAGGTTGGTTTGGTTGTTTAACTAAAAGCTACTAAGATTTATCAACTAATATTAGAACTTAAAACTTAAACTAAAGTGCAATTGAGAGTGTTGAGATGTAAACAACAAGAGTAAAGCCTTTATCTTTTCACAATCCCAATCTAACATGTATTCATTCAAACAAGTGTTATGTTTACCAAATGTTGATCAAATCTCATAGACAAGACTTCTTAAATTCATTACTTCTATTATCTTGGGATTAAACTATGTAACCTAGACACTGTGTCTTTATCCCTAATCTAATTAACACTAAGTTGGATCAAGAACACACTGTTAAATCACAATAATTTAACTTGCAATAACAAAACATAGAACTTGCATTAATCAACATTTGATTTGGTTCACAATATCATAATCCATAAGTATTAAAACATCACAAACCACATAATCTTGAATGAAATCATACATATTTTAATTGTTCATGTAAAGGATAAAGTTAAGAAGACTAGCCAAGCATGTTGGTGATGATGATCATGGAGATCTTGAAGATTTCATGATGAACAACACTTTAATCCTAGCTTAAATCCTTGAGCAATGATGATTTTGGAGTGTTTTGATGTATTTGGGAGTGATCTCTGCTGCAAAAACTGTAACGACCCGGCTTTTTGACTTGCTTTTGTGCTTTGTGTTTTTGCGAAACTGCGTATTTGTGCGTACTGAGCTATATTATACTCTGGGAACTCCCTACATGTTGATTTCTTTCATTTATATGTTAAAACTTGCCTTTAAGTACGTAGGTTACTTAACTTGAACCCCGGAAGCTTTTATGACCGTTAGTGTCACTTGACATTTTTAACGAACTGTGTACTGTGTACACGTTTAACTTTTGTCGTAATCGGAATATTATGACTACGAAATATTAATTATTATTTTATAATAATAATTACTTGGGTCTTTGGATGCTTAATTACGCGTAGTAATTTACTTATGCTTACTAGTTAGTCTTGTTGGACTTTCTACCTTATTGGACCTTAGCCCACCCTACACTAGTTAATGGACTATTTAATTAGCCCAATTATTAATAGCTAGTAACCCATTAATAAGTAAAATAAATGCCCATTTATTAAAGGGAACATGCTAGCATTTGTGTCAAGTATTATCCTTAATGTTGCATGGGATCCTAACATAAGCACCTACTTTAGACAACCATTAACCAAAAAGCAAACTTTTATCCCCCTTGTCCCCCTTCCTTACTCACGGCCTAAACACCACCACCACCTCCTCATCATCTATAAATACAAGCCTTATTCCATCCATTATACACTTGCTCTCATTTGCATTTCACACACACTTACTCTCTAATTCTTTCTCTAGTCTTTCTCTCTCTAAAAAATGTAAGTAATTGATTTTTCTTCTTCTTCCCTTGCCTTTCACGAATTCATCATCATCATCTAAGGGTCTTGCTTTTTAGCTTTGATCTTGATTATATCTTGTAGATTCAAACTTGGATTTGAATCTTTCAAGAACATGGAAAATTCAAACTTTCTAGCTTTGAATCTTTACCTACTTTGTAGATCTAAATCTTTTTACTTTAATCTTGTTATTTTATTACAAAGATTCAAACTTGTGTTTGTAATCTTCATGTATCTTAAAGATCCAAGCTTTATGCTTCAAGATCTTCAAGAACAACCAAGATGCAAGCTTTCTAGCTTGAATCTTCATATCTTTTGTTGGATCTAAGTTTTCTAACTTATGGTCTCATTATTTTGTTATAAAGATCAAAACTTGTGTTTATGGTCTTCATGTAACTTAAAGATCCAAGCTTTATGCTTCAAGGTCTTCAAGAACACTAAAGGTTTAAGCTTTCTAGCTTTGTGACCTTCTAACTTGTGTGAAAAGGATCCAAGCTCTCTAGCTTAGGGTTCCATCACTTCATTTGATCTAGATTGTGTTAATACTTGTTTGATTGAAGTAAAGTTTATAACTTTGTTTGTAAATAGGACTTGTATTTGTGTTAAGACTAAGGATATAATGTAACCTTGGTTCATCATCCATCTAAGACTCTTAAATGAGTTGTGTTCTCACTTGGTCTTAACATATTGTGTGTTGATGGTAGAATCTTGGTTAAGGTGATGCTAATCCATCAATGAGTTGTACACTTGAAGCTACAAGCATCAAGGATGAGAACCGTGATGAGCATCAAGCACCAAGAACCCCACTGGAGCACTTGTTTACTATTTTTTGGGATCTGATAAGATTCCTGGACTTCTGGAAAATCAATTTTCAGTTATTACTTTTCTATTAGATGACTTTTCATTTAGGCCTCGACTTAATCCGATGTACGGTTTAGGATTTATGGCCCTCCGAAAGTCACTATGCCCTTGTAACGTTGTGCTGAAATTTCTGACCTACTCGCACTTAAACTATCGCCACGGTCAAACGAAGACGAGTTAGTTTCTGAAAATTGGTCAGCGGTTAGAGGACTCACATACGGAGCCATAGACACTGACTATGCATCTTTTCGATTTACGTAAAGGCCGTAGCAGCTGATCAAAGTCAGCCTATTTTTTTAACCTCTATACTTGATTAACTTACTTAGCTTTTATGATGATGAATGATGATGATGATGACACTTAAACTTATTTTATGCACTAATAAAACTTATAAAGACAACATACTAACCTAGTAACCTTTGATTTAGGTTGACGACCTTTCGGACCGACTTACTACTTGCACACTTTCGTATCGACTTGTATTGCTTATTCACTGTGAGTTATAGCATCCCTTTTTACTACTTTTTACTATTTTTGGGACTGAGAATACATGCACCTTTTTATGTTTTACTTACTTGACACGAGTACTTAAACTTTACATATGTGTGGGTTATATAATGGCATAAACATTCCCCTTAGCACGGTAACGTTTAAATATTGGTTTTTGAACAGATAGACGCGAATCTTAGATATGGATCCATAGGGTTTGACATCCCCATTCGGGCTAGTCGCGCTAGTATTTAACGGGTGTTTAATACTTCAAGGACATACGCACTAACCAGGTGTACTTTTAGGGGATGATATTTATATTTACGTTAAATCTAGTTACCATGTGCCCACGGTTATACATATACTTTTCATACTGTTTTGAAACATTGAAATCTCGTGGCCTATATTACATTACTGTTACAGAAAAACTATAGCTCACCAACATTCGTGTTGACTTTTTAAGCATGTATTTCTCAGGTGCTTAGACGTTGTTGCTTCCGCTGTTAGACTTGCTGTCTTGGTGTTAAACTAGCTGTTAAGGACCTGCTGTGCTAGAATTCCGCTGCATTACTTAGAGATGTCTCAATCATGGAACTTTTCTTTTGCATTCGTAGTTTATGTTATTTTCAAATAATGACTTTGTATCGACCTTTGTGTCACGTTATCTTTTGTAAACACTATCATTTATGAATGCAAAATTGGTTTTCAAATAGCGTGTAGTATCCGACCGTGTAAAGATCCTGTTGTTGACGAATTGTACACGATGGTTTTGTACGGGGCGTCACATTTGGTATCAGAGCATTGGTTGTAGGAAATTAGGTTGCATTAGTGAGTCTAGACCGGGCCGAGTAGGATTCACTAATAGGACTAATCTACAACTTGCTCGTTTACTTGTTTCTGTGAAACTGCTGCATGCTACTGATAGATATTACTGCATGTTACTGCTTATTACTACTGCATGCTACCGCTTACTTTACTGCTGTATGAACTTACTGCATGCTACTGCTTCCTTTTACTACTATGTGAACTTGTTGTAAGCTATTTGTGACGATCGCTCCAAATCCATATGGACGAACACGTCATTCATCGATTTCATTGCGAGGTATTTGACCTCTATATGATACGTTTTGTAAACATTGCATTCTTTTGAAAAGGCACACCATAAATGAATATTTAAATCAAATGTTTTCGACATCTGATGATTTCTACATATAGACAATCACCGTAAATAATAGTTTATAATAGTACTTCCATTGACAATGCAGTCAAAATAAGATACATGGTGATGATTTGGTGAATGCAACATTTCCTTGATAAATATGCCATGTAAGACTCCATGCACATAGCTTGTCTAACATATAAGCAAATAACGGAAGACTTCTAGGAACCTGAGAATAAACATGCTAACAAGTGTCAACACAAAGGTTGGTGAGTTCATAGTTTTAGTGTTTCGCATAATCTGTATATAAAAGTGGATCACAAGATTTCAGTTGTTTCATCCAGAAACGTTTATCAAAATATTCTACAAGATTGAGCACCCTGGTAACTAAACTTTAACGTATATATAATAAGTACCCTTGTTTTAACATACATGCAACCAACATGTGCAATACACGCAATCCAACGTGTACTAAACTCAAATAGCATACGTCTGTTTTATAGTTCAGGCTAGGGTTTCTATACCTGGAACAGACGGGGATGTCAAGCCCTATGGATCCATATATAACTACTCACGCCCAACAGTTCTTATAACCGGCAGTTACTAGTTACCAAAGCTAAGGGATTTTCGGTTCAAACTCAGTGTAGAATTTAGTATGTACTTGTATCCATTGCGTTTAAAATAAAGTGCATGTATTCTCAGCCCAAAAATATAGATTGCAAAAGCAATTAAAAATGGAGCAAATGAAACTCACATATCAATATTGTGGTTCAATATTGTAGGAAAAGTATACAGACGCAACGGAGATAACAAATGAAAGGTTAGACTTT